>NW_006925681.1:1110-3947 GCF_000298275.1 Orycteropus afer afer | reverse complement strand
TTGTTGAGAGTTATAGATACAAAAATCCTTAAAATACTAGTGAGCACAATCCAAAAGCATATTAAAAGAGTCATACACGATGACCAAGTGGGATTTATTCCAGGAATGCAGGGATGGCTCAACATTAGAAAATCAATCAATGTAATACATCAGATCAATAAAACAAAGGAAAAGAACCATATGATCTTTCTATGGATGCAGGGAAAGCATATGATAAAATCCAACACCCATTCTTGATGAAAACTCTAAAGAAGATTGGAATAGAAGGGCACTTCCTCAATATGATTCAGGGCATATATAAAAAGCCAACAGCCAACATACTTAAAGGAGAAAGACTGAGAGCTTGAAGTTAGGAACAAGACAAGTGTGCCCACTCTCATCATTTCTATTAATTATTGTATTAGAAGTCCTAGCTTCTTTCAACAAGAAAAAGAAATAAGTGGTATCCAAATAGGAAAAGAAGTAAAATTATCTCTATTCTTAGATGATATGATCCTAAAAAGCATCTATATTGAGAAAATCCCAGAGTCCAGAAGAAAATTTCTAGTGCTAATAGAGGAATTTATTTTTTTAAAGTTGAATGGCACAAGGCCAACAAATAAAATCTATTTTTTTTAGGGTTTCTATACACTGTTGTTGTTGTTAGGTGCAATTGAGTCAGCTCTAACTCATAGCAACCTTAAGTACAACAGAACAAAACACTGCCCAGTCCTGTGTCATCCTCACAGTCCTCACCATGCTTGAGCCCATCATTGCAGCCACTGTGTCAATCCATCTTATTGAGGGTCTTCTCCTTCTTTGCTGACCCTCTACTTTACCAAGCATGATATCCTTCTCCAAGGTATGGTCCCATCTGACATGACCAAAGTAGGTGAGATGAAGTCTGGCCATTCTCACTTCCAAGGAGCATCCCAGTTGTACTTCTTCCAGGACAGATTTGTTTATTCTTCTGGCAGTCCATGGTATTTTCAGTATTCTTCAACAATACCATAATTCAAAGGCATTAACTCTTCTTTGGTCTTCCTTATTCATTGTCCAGCTTTCATATGTATATGAGTCTATTGAAAATAGCATGGCTTGGGTTAGGTGCACCTTAGTCTTCAAAGTGACATCTTTGCTTCTTAACACTTTATAGAGGTCTTTTGCAGCACATTTGCCCTGTGCAATATGACATCTTATTTCTTGACTGCTGCTTCCATTGATCCAAGTAAAATGAAACCCCTGACAACCTCAATCTTTTCTCCATTTATCATGATATTGCTTATTGGTCCAGTTGTAAGGATTTTTGTTTTAAGGTGTCATCCATACTGATGACTGTAGCCTTTGATCTTCATCAATAAGTACTTCAAGTCATTTTTACTTCCAGCAAGCAAAGTTGTGTCATCTGCATATTGCAGGTTGTTAATGAGTCTTCCTCCAATCCTGATGCCATATTCTTCTTCATATAGTCCAACTTCTTGGATTATTTGCTTGGCATGGAGATTAAATAAGTACGGTGAAAGAATACAGCCTTGACACACACCCTTTCTGATTTTAAACCATGTAGTATCCACTTGTTCTGTTTGAACGACAGTCTGTTGGTTTATGTGCAGGTCCTTTATGAGCACAGTTAAGTATTGTGGAATTCCCATTCTTCACCATGTTATCCATAATTTGTTATGATCTACACAGTCAAATGCCTTTGTGTAAGCAATAAAACACAGGCAAACATCTTTCTTGTATTCTTTGCTTTCAGCCACGATCCATCTGACATCAGTAGTTCTGGAAGTTTCCTGTCAGTATACTGTTGCAACCATTTTTGGATGATACTTTTAATCTAATGGTACAACTGTTGTCGAAAACCACGTGGCAGTTCCTCAAAAACCTATAAATAGAATTATTGTCCTCACTCCCCACTACCTTTGAGTTGATTCCGACTTATAGTGAGCCCTACTCTGTAGGGCAGAGTAGAACTGCCCCTTAGGGTTCCCAATGCTGTACATCTTTATAGAAGCAGACTGCCACATCTTTGTCCCATGGAATTGGTGGTGGGTTCAAACTGGTGACCTTTTAATTATCAACTGAGTGCTTTAACTGCTGTGCCATGAGGGTTCCTAGAGAACTACCAGGTTGTTGTTGTTAGATGCTATCAACATGGCTCAGACTCATGGCGACCTTATGTACAACAGAATGAAACCCTGCCTGGTCCTGCACCATCCTTACAATCCTTGCTGTGCCTGAGCCCATTGTTGTAGCCACTGTGTCAATCCATCTTGTTGAGGGTCTTCTCCTTTTTTGATGACGCTCTACAGAAAGCTACCGTAAGTCCCAGCAATTCCACTCCTATGTGTATACTCAAAAGATTGAAAATAGAGGCTCAAAAAGAGACTTGTGCATAAATGTTCATTGGAGCACTATTCACAATAACGAAAAGGTGGAAACAACCTACATGCCCATCAACAGATGAATGGATAAACAATGTGATACATACATACAATGGAGTACTACTTAGCCAGCAGGCAAAATGAAGTCTTGATACATGCTACAATATAGATGGAACTTGAAGACATTAACCAAAACCAAACTCACTGCCATCGAGTCAGATCCAACTCATAGCAACCTCTCTTTGGGTTTCCAAGGCGGTATCTCTACAGAAGTAGATTTCCCAACCTTCCTTCTGAGGAATGGCTGAAGGGTTTGAACTGCCAGCCGTCTGGTGAGTAGTAAAATGCCTTAGGCACTACACCTTTGAAGACGTTGTTGTTGTTGTTGTTGTGTGCTGTTGAGTCAGCCCCGACTCATAGCGACCCCTCCTTGGGTTTCCGAGGCAGTATCACTACGGAAGTAGATTGCCCAAC
>NW_006925681.1:0-610 GCF_000298275.1 Orycteropus afer afer | reverse complement strand
AAAACCCCAAAACCTGTTGATAGTAATTGCTGAGGCTGCTTGCATACAACTAAATACCTCATAGGATTTGGTTCCTTGGTTTGGACGTTTAGCATCATGGTTTCATGGACCATCTAGTTAATTGGCCTAATAATGTGTTTAGTACGTCTATTCTGCCTCCTAGTTCATTCTGTAGTGTCTGGGGTCTTAAAAGGTTACAAGTGACTAAGGCTTAATTGGTCTCTGTTCACTTGGAGCAACACAGGAAGAAGGAATGTCAGGAATAGGAGAAAGATATGGAATGTGTGGCTAATTACCTCCATGAACAACTGGCTCCTTTTTCATGAGACCAGAAGAATTGGATGGTGCCCAGCTACTAGTACTGAACGTTTTGATCAAAGATTCTGTAGGAAAATCCTGATCTAATTAGTGATGATGCAGAATAGAATTTCAAATTTTTATGAATTCTAAACTTTCTGTAGCCATAGAGGGTATGGATGAATCCCTGAATTGATTGCCCTGAGATAATCTTTAAACCTTAAACCAAAAACATCACCTGAAGATTTCTTAAAAACCAAACAACAGTTTAGCTTTACAGGAAAAAAGGTCTTCCTTGAGCATTATGTTCTTT
>NW_006925680.1:8577-10097 GCF_000298275.1 Orycteropus afer afer | reverse complement strand
ACCCCAAGTTTCAGGATCCCATTTCTGCCCAATTAATGCCCTCATTTTAACTTCAGACATCTTTCAAGGTTGGCAAGCCAATTGGTTTTGTAATTCAGCCACTCTTTTGATAAGAGTGTGGGTTTGTTTTCTAGCTATATCAGCTCTGTTACTACAAGAAGTCAGACTTTCTTTCAAGGCACAAGTGGCAACATGCAGGTCTTTTATGTGATGCTTGTCTGTGACTCTGAAGCCCTGAGTACATCTCTTTCTTTCATTACTTAGTCTGACATAAGTAGTTCCAACCAAGCAGCTTCCCTGTACTTCTTTCTCTTTGCCAATTCTGTCATTTTGTCTCTTCTTGTTTCATTCCATATGCTTTCATCTGAGCCATCTTCTAATTCTCGAATTTTCTGTTTATTGGTGTCTAATTTGCTGATAAACCCATCCACTGAATTCCTGAATACACTTATAGCATATTTTAATTCTATAATTACCATCTGGTAGAAGTTGGTAATTCTAACTCACCCAGCATCAATGAGGGAGAAAGATGACAATCTGCTTCTGTAAAGATTGCACCCATGTAAATATTATGGGGCATTTCTCCTCTGTCTCATGAGGTCACTATCAGTCCAAGGTCAACTAACAGTTACAATAACAACCTTTGTAAAATATTTCCTAGCTCTCTGGAAAATTCCTAATCTTATTTCTAGAGTATGTTAAGTATAGTTAAACTCTGTAATTGAAAACTTCATTATCTAAACCAATATAATTACCTAGATTTATTTATATTATCAAATGTTTATGAAGATCTTTAGTAACATTGTCTTATTCTTCATATGTCTATATAATTTTGCTCAAGTTACTGAGACTGTATGTAAAAAATTACTGCAGTCATGTAAGGCATGGGGTAATTTTATCTTCTTTCATACTTGGATCAGATTTACTACCTTCTTAACCTTCTCATGCCTTTAAAAATTTATTTTCAGTACCATTGCTGTCTTAAAACTATCCTAGGTAGGAGACTAATTTTCTTTTTTTTAAGCCCTTTGCAACTTTTATGTGGCCCAACTCTGCATTACTGGATGTAGCTTATAGTGACTCACTATGCAAGTTTAAGAAATTTCAAACTAGTCTATATTAAAAAACAACAACAACAACAACAAAAAAAAAACCTGCCATTGAGTTGGATCCAACTCATAGTGACACCTTCTTGGGTTTCAGAGGCTCTATCACTATGGAAATATATAAACCACTTATTGTGCACTTTGATGGTGCATAAGCACTGAACTTGTATAAATGTTTCTAAATACTTACTCTCAATTTCTGTAGTTGTTTTGGTGCATATCTGTACCACTCCTTGACCACACTTAAGTGGCGCTGCTATATACCACATTTGGAGATATGCTATTCCAAGATAGTGTAAAAAAATTCTCTAGTTTAAGAAAAAGATCTAAAATAAGCAAGACCTACATTTTCTTGAGTAAATAAGTATGCTTCAAGTTAAATTAACACGATTTCAATAAATAAATTTTCTATTT
>NW_006925680.1:6876-7947 GCF_000298275.1 Orycteropus afer afer | reverse complement strand
TCCAGGGGTATTGTCTGTACCAGACATGGCTAATCAGATTCCCATCTTCTTGACAGCAATTACTGGTCCAAAAATAGTGGTGTGACCCATATTGGGCCAACAAAAGACATACCCAGGACTTTTACTGGAACTCTTAGGAAAAAGAAGCTCTTTTTCTGCAGAAGTTTGCAAAGCAGGAGGCTGTAAGCCTGAGGCTATGCATGAGAAAATATCTACCACCTATGGACAAAGAACAGCTGATAATCAAGCTAGCATAGAGGAAAAGGGAAAACAGTGCCAAAAGATGGAAAGAGACCAATTTTTAACATTATTGAAAGCATGGTTTCTGCCATATCCTGAACTAAATCTGTACTAACTTGTATCTATGAGTCAATAAAATCCTTATCATTTTTTAAAGCCAATTTGGTCATTCACAGGCAAGACTCTTGAGTAATATGAGTGCTTATTTTGTTATGTATAGAGGGCCATAGCAAGTACTGGGAAGAAAAAGGTGTTCAGGAAATGAAGTTCACACCAAGGAAAGTATAATATTTTTAGGAGTAATGTATATTAGTTGTCAAGTCTTTAAAGGCAAGAATTTGCCATTGAATATTATTTGGATTGCCTACCAGAGTAGGCATTTAGTAAGTATTAGCTGAATGCATAGATTATTGAATGTATATGTATATGCATTCATTCATTCATTTATTCAACAAATATTTACTGAGAACATACTATGTGCCAGGCACTAGTAAGTTACATGCTAAGGATACAACACAAAACCAAAGTTTGCTACTGAAAGATTTTAAATTCCAGTTGTATTTAAAACCCAATCAAATCCACTAGCATGGAGTTGATTCTGACTTATAGGGACCCCCATTAGATTTCCAAAGCTGTAAATCTTTATGGAAGTAGATTGTCTCATCTTCTTCCCATAGAGAACCTGGTGGGTTTGAACTGCTGACCTTCTGGTTAGCAGGCAAATGCCTTAACCACTACACCATCAGAGCTCCTTCAGTTATATATAAATACCATAACATTTCAAAACCCTGTTCTTTCAGTTCTGAATTCCCTTTCATTCTTCTTTTTTTT
>NW_006925680.1:4870-6076 GCF_000298275.1 Orycteropus afer afer | reverse complement strand
ATGGCAAGGAAGTCCATTGATTTATCACATAGAGGTTACACTTTTAGGTACAGTACAGCATAGAGAAGGATGAAATTTAGATCTGAATGGGCAAACAAAATATATCCAACATGAAAGCCTTAAAAATATTTGTTGAATGAGAAAACATACATACATACTGCCATCAAGTTGATACTGACTCATAAAGACTCTCCTTGAGTTTCCAAGGTGGTATCTCTATGGAAGAAGATTGCCCAGTCTTCCTTCAATGTTTGTGTGTGTGTGTGTGTGTGTGTGTGTATAATCAAGTGGCATGTATTAAGCATTAAGTGAGAAATAGGACCTTACTGCATAAGTAGGTGACAACTATGGTGAAGAGCTGGTAGCAAAACCAAAAATGTACATGCAACTTTATATTGATCATGTAGTAAACCTGCTTGACAAAGAGTTTATAAAGGCAACAAATGCAGTAGTTCAGCAATGATGTGATGAATACCAAAAGTCTAATAGTTTCAGTAGGAATAGAAAAGAAGGGGTATCTATGAATATAAGACAAAGGAACAAATAGTGCTATTAAAGAGTGTGGAGATCAATCTCCTGTCTTCCCTTGGGTTATAATCAATATTATATGTATACAGAGTCAAATAAAACAAAGGACCATCTTTAGTTAGAAGTCTCTGAAATGGACTAGATTGATCAATAGTAGAAATTTCTTCTATTCCAACCCTAGTTTTCTGAACTTGCCCACACTGACTTACCACCTCAATTGAAGGGAAAGAGGAAAAAAACAAAACAAAAATGCCTGTAACTGAGAAAGAAGACATCACCCAGGCTTCTCAGAAGCAAGATTTTCAGAATATTCTTATAGCCAGGAAATAAATATTAGAAGAAGATGCTGGATCTGATCAATAGCTTGTCTGAAAGACCAAGAAAGATCCAGTGGGGTGGACAGGAAGATGGCATCTTACCTGTAGTCCACACGTTAGTTCCCTCTAGCATCTTAGTGCCTGAAAAACTAGGTGCAGCGGAAGTGGAGTTTCTGGTGCTCTGAGCAGCTCATTAAGTCAGAGAACACCAAACTCAGGAATAGGAGTCAAAAGGAGGGAGAGGCAGTATGTGGTCATTATGTTACTGTGACAACTTGGCTGGGCCTGGTTGAGTGGCTGGGCAGCTGGTGGTAGTTATTCCCCATGATGAGACTGGCAATCAACTCCATGGTGGGATCTA
>NW_006925680.1:3457-4500 GCF_000298275.1 Orycteropus afer afer | reverse complement strand
CTTTCATCCAAGCCTAGAGCCTGGCATTTTGAACTTGGACTTGAAGCCTTCAAACTGTAAGAGAATAAACTCTTATTTGTTAAGGCCATCCCATTTGTGGTATATTCTTGTCAGAGCAGCACTAGGTAACCAGAACAGAATTTGGTACCAGGAGAGTGGGGTGTTCCTCTGAGAGATACCTAAAATGTGGAAACAGGAGTGGAGTGCGTCCTTGGCCCAAGACCCTGGCAGAGAGACCCTGGCATGTGGCATGAGAGATGGCAGGAGCAGAGCCAAGAGACTGGCAAAGAGATACCGGCAGAGAGATCAGCATGAAAGATGGCAGCAGCAGAGCCCAGAGGCTGGGAATAAACATCAGCTGGCTTACCAGCTCACAGAGGAGAAAGCCAGGTGCCATTGGGTAGGTAGCTTCCTGGTGGAGTGGGTTGCCTTTAGGCATTAACTGGTAAAAGAGACTGGCATGAAATGGAGTAGCAGGTTGGCCAGCCCATGCAGCAAGAAAGCTGAGTGTTTTTAGGGCAGGAGGATTTCTGGTGGAGTGGGTTGCCTTTGGCATTAATTGGCAAAGGCGGAGAGACCAAGGAAACAGGAGGCAGAGCTGCCTCAGCCTCAAAGGGTAGGACCATGGCCTCTGGGGGTAGAACCATCATAGTCCCCTAGGTTTCAAAGAGTTAGACCTTCACTAACTTGGCTCTGGAGTGGCGCTGCACATTCATGTGAGCCAGTGGGATGGAGCCATAGCCGCTGCCCAAGATTGAGGGGGTGGGGCTTCCATGCCCAAGAGGGAGAGGAACAGGGCCCACCAGGCCAAGGGGGTGAGCTCACTACTTAAAGGAACTAGGGGACTGGAGCCATCCAGTGGAGGAGATCTGTACAGATGCCAACCAATGAAGATCTCTACAGATGATAAGTTGACAAGGGGTGGAATTGTGGTAGTTATATTTGTGCGTCAACTTGGCTGGGCCTAGTTGAATGGCTGGACAGCTGGTGGCAGTTATTCCCCATGATGAGACTAGCAATCAACTCCATGGTGGGATCTACCA
>NW_006925680.1:1670-2612 GCF_000298275.1 Orycteropus afer afer | reverse complement strand
CTTTATGGCTTGAAGGGGCCTAGAGAAGGGAGGCTTTTGTGGCTGGCTGAATCTGGTGGAAAGTGGTAGATCCCTAACCATTGGGGTCTTTGCCAAACTTGAGCTGTGGACATGTGAGTAACAGTATAACATCATCGTTAGCAGCCTATTCAAAACCCTGGAAACAGCTACTCGTGCCTTGGAACTTTTTTTTTCCTCTTTTCCCTGCCTTGCCCCTGCCTCATCCAATAGAAAAAAGCACATTAAGCCACCAAAACAGCTGCTGGCTTGAATCCTAACTCCCTTCACAAGGGGGTGCAGAGACCTGCATCCACCACATTCCACACAAAGAAACATCCATCATCACAAAGAAAACTGCAGAGCAATCCAACACTCCTGAATTAATAGCCAAAAATAAATAAATAAAATACACCAGCTCTGTCTTTGCAAAAACATTAAATCATAAAATCAAGACAAAATAAATCAATACCTAACTAACAGTTAAATACACTTCAAAATGTCTAGAAAACAACGGGCAACCCCAAATCAAAAAAAAAAAAAAAACAAGATAAGACAATAGAAATAAAATCCCAACAAATGTCTCATTAAACATGGAAAAAGAGGAGGCAATAGAATTATCTGAGAAGGAATTTAGAAGATGTGTTTATAGAACTCTACAAGAGATGAAGGAAACTCCAAACAGAATCAAGGAGAACACAGACAGTACCCTGGAAGAACTCAGAAAAACCATTCAAGAACAAAATAACAAGATTAACACACAATCAGAACTCATCCAAAAACAGCAGTTAGAAATTCAGGTAAATAACCAAAACTACAGAATTATACAACACAGTGGAAGCAAAAAAAATAAGCTAGAACTAGCTGAAGAACACATTTTCCAACTAGAAGATAAATCCTTTGACTCCAGCTTTTACGAAGAAAAATCAGAACAAAGATTGAAGA
>NW_006925680.1:0-500 GCF_000298275.1 Orycteropus afer afer | reverse complement strand
CTGACTAGTTCAAGGTAGGCAGGCAGTATACTGGCTGTTGACTCCAAATCAACATGAATCAAATCAAGATGAACCAAAGATATCCGGGCTGAATGGTGGATTGTTCACTCACGGACTGTTGTAGGCAATACAACAGAATCCTGATCCACAGAAGAGTGTCTCTTTTCCCAGGAAGTCCATAAATACACTGGAAGCAGGCCATACCCATAGGGAAACTCCCTTTCAACAGATTGGCTACTCAGAACATGTACATCTGATTTCATCATGAGAACAACTCACATCACAATTTCTTAAACCAACAGAATTGGGGTCCAGCCAAGTTGACACACAGCTCCAACTATCATGGTCCACCCCTTGTCGACTTGGCAGTTGTACACATCTTCTTAACCATATATAATCTCTAAGTAAGGACAATCATAAAGTCATATTTGTGCCTAACATGTTACACTAACACACGTACAACTGAAACACATTAACCTTATTTATGCTTCACAGTTCAT
>NW_006925679.1:0-10163 GCF_000298275.1 Orycteropus afer afer | reverse complement strand
AAAAAAAAGATATGCACAGTAAAATCCACCATAAGTAATATAAAAGACAAACCAAAAACTGAGAAAATATTTGCAAATCACAGCACAATTTTCTTTAATACATAAAAAGCTCACAGATCTACATGAGGGAGGAAAAAAACTGACAGCATAAATGAAAAATGAACAAAAAGATATGGAAGAGTTTACTAAAAGGGAGATGTAAATGGATTTTAAACATATTAAAAATCCTTAACTCCACACAAAACAAGAGGATTGAAAAAGCTCTTCTGAAATAGCATTTGTCACCTATTAAGTTGGCAAATATCAAAATGTCTGATAATACATTCTGTTAAATATTGCCAAATTACTCTGCATAGAGAGTAACTGCCATTAACACACTAATTATGTCATACATTGTTAGTGAATATGTAAATTGATACACTTCTATGGAGAATAATTTAACAGTATCTATTAAAATAAAAGATCACTCACATGAACAAATCAGTCATAGAAGAAACAAAACCAAAATGTTCCTTCGATACAAGCATGGCAAGACTGCAACTGCTTACTTTGGACATGTTGTCAGAAAAGACCAATCTCTAGAAAAGGGCATCATGTATGATAAAGTAGAGAGACAAAGAAAAATGAGGGAAACCCTCAATGAGATAGATTGAGACTGTTAAAATTAAATAACTCCCTAGAAGGCTGGACAATACTGCAAGATTTCTGGGTGTCTTATTAAACAGCCCTGCAAACCAACCTCATTAATCTCTCAAGGGAGTGTCCCTTCTTGTTTTTCCAAGGACTTTTCTCACTTTATAATAATGGATGATAGATGTTTAGCCTAAAAGTTTCTTTTTCCCAACACCTGTAACTCTTTAAAATTTTGTGCATTGCATATGATTTGTTCTTCTGCACTACTTTATAACCTTCAAAGAACCAACTGTATACTCTTTATTATGAGATTGTAACTGACATGTAAGCAAAAAACCATTTTGCAATAGCTACAGCAGTTTTTCTAGAACTTAATGCCCATTTGCATCTCTCTCTCTCTCTCTCTCTCTCTCTCAATCAATAGTTGATCTCTTTAATTGTCAAAAGGATCTCTGGTGGTATAGTGGTTAAGGCATTTGGCTACTAACCAGAAGGTTGGCAGTTC
This sequence comes from Orycteropus afer afer, assembly GCF_000298275.1. Lineage (NCBI taxonomy): Eukaryota > Metazoa > Chordata > Mammalia > Tubulidentata > Orycteropodidae > Orycteropus > Orycteropus afer. The sequence goes on along the minus strand of NW_006925679.1, from coordinate 9,025 downwards.
AAACCCACCAGCTGCTCCATGGAAGAAAGATTGGGTAATCTGCTTCTGTAAAGATTTATAGCCTTGGAAACCCAATGGGGGTTGCTATGAGTCAGAATCAACTTGATAGCAGTGAGTTCGGTTTTTGGGTTTTGGCTGTGAAAGTCTTATTGTTTTCATCAACACACTAGCCACAACAATGGACTCAAACGTATCAACAATCATGAAAATGGTGGAGGACTAGGCAAAGTTTCCTTATGTTATATATAAGGTCACCACGAGTCAGAACTAACAACAACAACAATTAAAATGTATGTACCCTTTCAATCTAGAAATTCTACTTTCAGGAATTTATTCTATACCATACTCTAACATCAATGACCAAAAACTAGATGAACTATGGGATGACATCAAGAACTTCATCATGAAGAAAGCAACGTGTCATTAAAAAGACAGGAAAGGAGGAAAAGACAAAAATGGATGTCAGAAGAGACTTTGAAACTTCCTCTTGAATAGCTTTCAAAGAGCAGCTCAAAAAGACAAAGTCAATTATTATCATGAAATGTATAAAGACCTGGAGTTAGAAAAACCAAAAGGAAAGAACACACTCTGCATTTCTCAAGCGAAAGAACTGAAGGAAAAATTCAAGTTGCGATATTTGAAAGATTCTATGGGCAAAATGTTGACTGATGCAGGAAACATCAAAAGAAGATGGAAGGAATACACACAGTCACGGTATAGAAAAGAATTGGTCATCAATAGTATTGAAGGAAGAAGTCAAAGCTACACTGAAGGAATTGACAAAAAACAAGGGCCCAGAAATTGACGGAATACCCATTGAGATGTTTCAACAAATGGATGCCCCACTGGAGGCATTTACTCTTCTATGCCAAGAAATTTGGAAGACAATTACCTGGCCATCTGACTGGAAAAGATCCACATTTGTTCCCATTTCAAAGAAAGGTGATCCAACAGAACATGGAAATTGTCAAACAATATCATTAATATCACACACAAGTAAAATTTTGTTGAAGATAATTAAAAAATGGCTGAAGCAGTATATTGACAGGGAACTTCCAGAAACACAAGCTGGATTCAGAAGAGGATGTGGAATGAGGGATATCATTGCTGATGGCACATGGATCTTGGCTGAAAGCAAAGACTACCAGAAAGATGTTTACTTGTGTTTTACTGGCTATGCAAAAGTATCAATTGTGTGGATCATAACAAATTATGGATAATATTGAGAAGAATAGGAATCCCAGAACATTTAATTGTACTCATGAGGAACCTGTATATAGACCAGGAGGCTGTTGTTAAAACACAACAAGGGGCTACTGCATGGTTTAAAATCAGAAAGGGAGTGCATCAGGATTATATCCTTTCACCATATTTTTTTCAATCTGTATGCTGAGCAAATAATTCCAGAAGCTGGACTATATGAAGAAGAACATGGCATCAGGATTGGAGGAAGGCTCATTAACAACCTGTGATACACAGACGACACAACTTTGCTTCCTGAAAGTTGAGGATGACTTGAAGCCCTTACTGATGAAGATTGAAGACTACAGTCTGCAGTATGGATGTCTCATCATAAAGAAAATGAAAATCCTCACAACTGGACCAATAAGCAATAAATAGAGAAAAGACTGAAGTTGTCAAAGATTTCATATTACTTGTTTCCACAATCAATGCCAACAGAAGCAGCAGTCAAGAAATCAGATGGCATATTGCATGGGCAAATCTGCTGCAAAAGAACTCTTTAAAATCCTGAAGAGGAAAAATGTCTCTTTGAAGACTAAGGTGCACCTAACTCAAGCCATGGCATTTTCAATAGTGTCACATGCATATGAAAGCTGGACAATGAATAGGAAGAAGTAAGAAGAGTTCATGTTTTTGAGCTTGGTGTTGGTGAAGAATACCGAAAGTATCATGAACTGCCAGAAGAAAGAATATATATGTCCTGGAAAAGTGCAGCTGGAATGCGCCTTGGAAGTGAGAATGGCCAGACTTCGTCTTACGTACTTTGGTCATGTTGTCAGAAGGGACCATTCCCTGGAGAAAGATGTCATGCTTGGTAAGGTGGAGGGTCAGTGATAAAGGGAAAGGCCCTCAATGAGATGGATTGACATAATGGCTGCAACAATGGGCTCAGATATGGCCAGGATTGTGAGGCTGGCACAAGACAGGCAGTGTTTGATTCTGTTGTACAAAGGGTCACTACAAGTCAGAACAAACTCAACAGTGCCTAACAATAATGAGAACATACTCCAACATGAGTGAAATAATGTCCTTTGTTCTTTAATGCACCATTGTTAATAATAGCAAAAGTCCAGACAATAGGAGACTATTTAAAGAAACTATAATACATCCACCCAAGCCATAAAAAATAGAGTTTATTTATTTACAAGGAATTGCATTCAAAGAGTGAAATTTAAAAAGTACAATATAATGTTATGAAGTACATAACCACTTGTGTAATAAAAAAAGGGAAGGGATATCTATGTATGTATTTTCTTGGATATGTTAAGCTATCTTGAGAAGATGCTAGTAACATTTTTCACTCCAGGAAGAACTAGCTGTCTAGGGGATAGTAGTACAAGGGATACTTGTACTACATGCATAATTTTGTATTTTGAATTTAGAGCTATTTGAAAGCTACTCTATAAATAGTCAAAAACTTCTTCAATAATTATGTTATTGTTGTGTGCTGTCAAGTCTATGCCATCTCACAGAGACCCTATATGACAGAGTAGAAACGTCTCATAGAATTTTCTAGTCTGTGATTTTTTTTTTTTTTTTTTAAATTTTATTGTGATTTGAGGAGCTCTAACCAGAAGGCTGGCAGTTCAAACCCCCCAGCCACTCCTCGGAAGGAAGGTTGGGCAATCCTACTCCCATAGTGATACTGCCTCGGAAACCCAAGGAGGGGTCGCTATGAGTTGGGGCCGACTCGACGGCAAATAACAACAACAACAACACTGTGATTTGGGTTCAAGTTTACAGAGCAAATTCACTTTTCATACAGCACCTCACATACACTTTGTCTCATGACACTGACTGCAATTTCCCACAGTGCAACAGCTCCCCACCCCTCCCTCCCCATAGTTATCTCTTCCCTGTGTCCTTTCCTCCCTTACATTCCTTCCCCCCCAAGCTGTCTCTTGGTGCATACAGAACCTTTCTATTCTCCCATGATTTTTCTCTCCAAGGAGTGTATCTACCTAATGTAAATGTTCAGCTCCTATGCCTGTCTTTTGTTTGGCTAGAAGACACAGGAGTGGGTTCAATTCCAGACCTGAAAGGCAGTCTCAGTGGTTCCATCAGCCTCTATCAGACCAACAAAACTGGTCCTTTTTCATTTTTAATGATTATGAGTTTTGTTCCACATTGTTCTACCATTCTATCAAGGATTCCTACAGAGATCTCCCTCCGAGTGGTTGACAGTGGTAGTTGGGCACCATTCCTAGACTGTGATCTTTACAGAAGCATATTGCCAGGCCTTTTCTCCTGTGGAGCTGCTGGTGGATTCAAATCACCAATCTTTTGGTTAGTAAATAAGAGCTTAACCATTTTAACACCAGGCTCCTTAACATTGTATCTACTGTTTTGGTTACTGGTGCCACTCTGACAAGATTATACCACAAATGGGATGGCGTGAACAAACAAGAGTTTATTCTCTTACCCTTTGGGAGGCTAGAAGTTCAAGGTCACAGTGCCAGGCTCTAAGAGCTGTGTGAAAGCTCCTCGACCTTGGGCTTCAGCTCTGCCGCTTGTTCCAGTCTTCTAGAGGCATCTTTTCACTCAGAGCTAGAGCTAGAGGCATCTCTTCACTCAGGCAGCTACTGGCTGCTGAGGCTAACCAAGAAAATGGCACAGTCCCGAGGTTACCAAACCATATGGCAGGCCATTCATTCAAGTCCATTGACAGTCCCAAGGTCAGCAGAGCATGGCAGGCTGCTGAACAACGACACTGCTAAATGCAGGGTTCAAGCATGCCGTAAGCTAGAGACCATTCCCAAAGCTGTTTCTTATATACAAGAAGCAGACCACATCCCAAAGGCAGTTACTCAGCTGCTTGTGGTAGATCCCACCATGGTGTTGATTGCCAGTCTCATCATGGGGAATAAATACCACCAGCTGCCCAGCCACTCAACCAGGCCCAGCCAAGTTGGCACACAAACTTAACCACCACATCTACCATATATTGAGTACTTTCTGTGTTCAGAACTCTCCTGAGACTTTGCAAACATTGTTTTATGTAATTCTTACATTAACCTAATGAAGTATCCTTCTTGCCAGAGATGAGGAAACCGAGGCCCAGAAGCTTAGGTAACTTATCTCAGGTCACATAGGAAGCACCTGAACCAGCATCAAATCCCAGCAGTCCTACACCAATGGCCCAGTAGTTTGCCCCTCAGATATACAACAGGACCATATCTATCTTCTGATACCTACAAAGTGGACAAGGTATTAACACAGATCAAGATCAGTCCTGGTCCCTCCTAAAGTCCTCCTCCTCTTGACAGGCATGTTCCATAAAGGGCACCCAGCTTGCCAAACACTTTCTTTGGTCAGCATTGTATGGATGGAAAGCAGAAGGAGATGGCATTTTCTGCATCTCCCCTCTTTCCTCAGCCCTCATATTCACTTTGCCCCAAGTCTCACATACATAACTTCCTTTATGTCTCTCATATATCTCTCCTCCTCCCTCCTCCTCCTTATTTCACTGTTTGATTCCCTTCAGGCTACCATCATATCATAACTACATCTTAGTAACACTCTCTTCATTCAGTGGGAGGCTGTCAGAATAATGTTTTCCTCTTTAAATTATATTTTACACAAGTAAATATGTTTATTATAGGAAACAATTTAAATCTCATTATGCAAAAAGTAGATGCCTTTCTAATGCTCTCCCTTGGCTTTAAAGGATTGGGGTAGGATAAAGTATAAGAACCTTCAGGCTTTCTTGTCTCATGTCCCACTAAATCTCTTCCCTCAGACATTTGGAATGATGAACTGCATTCAATTTTCTGCTTGCTTCAAGGCATTTCTCTTTCCTGGGCCTTCACCCATACTAACTCCTGTGCTTAGTATGCTCGATTGCAAATCTACTTTGTCAACTCCTTTTCTCACTCCAAAACTCAGTTCAAGGATGGGAAGATATTATTGGATTGTATTTTGTCCCTCAAAAAATTACATACTGTAAATCCTAACTCCTGTATCTGTCAGTGTAGTCCCATTTGAGAATAGGGCTTTCTTCGTTAAGTTAATGGGACCATATCAGTGTAAGAGGTGTTTTAAGCCAATCAGTTTTGAAATATAAAAAGAGCGGATTAAACATAGAAGCAAGCAAGTAGAAATGAGGGAAAGATAGATGCCATGTGGAGATCTCTAAGAAGTGCTGAGAAGAACTCTAGAGAAACCAAGACAAAGATTTTCCCCCATAGTATACAGAATCTTCCCCGAGAGCCTGTGCCCTGAATTCAGACTTATAGCCTTTAAGTGCTCAAATGCTAACTGAAAGGTTGGTGGTTCAAACTCACCCAGTAGCTCTGCAGGGAAAGACTTGGTGATCTGCTCCCATAAAGATGACAGCATAGAACACCTTGTGGGGCAGTTCTACTCTGTCACATGGGGTTGCTCTGAGTCAGAATCAACTAGATGGCAGTGGGTTTTGTTTCTGGTTTCCCTCTATCTTTGAAGACTAAGATGTGCCTGACACAAGGCATGGTATTTTCAATTGTCTCAAATGCATGTGAAAGTTGGACAATGCATCAAGAAGATTGTAGAAGAATTGATGCATTTGGATTGCGATGCTGACAAGAATATTGAATATACCATGGACTGCTAGAAGAATGAACAAATCTATCTTCTGCTGGAGAAGGATATCATGTTTGTTAATGTAGAATGTCAGTGTGAGATGGATTGACACAGTGGCTGCCACAACGGGCTCAAGCAGAGCAATGATTGTGAGGATGGGGTAGGCCTGGGCAGTGTTTTGTTCTGTTGTGCATAGGTTCGTTGTTGTTGTTGTTGTTGTTAAGTGCCATCGAGTTGTTTCCGACTCACAGCAACCCCATGCACAGCAGAACGAAACACTGCCTGATCCCGTGGCAGTCCCACAATCCCTGCCGTACCCAAGCCCATCATATGGCACCCACCATATCAATCCATCTCGTTGAAGGCCTCCCCCTCTTTCGTCGACCCTCCACTCTACCAAGCATGACATCCTTCTCCAGGGAATGGTCCCTTCTTACAACATGACCAAAATAGGTGAGACGAAGTCTGGCCATTCTTGCTTCCAAGGAGCATTCTGGCTGCACTTCCTCCAGGACAGATCTGTTAGTTCTTTTAGTAGTCCATGGTACTTTCAGCATTCTTCGCCAGCACCACAACTCAAAAGCATCAACTCTTCTTCGGTCTTCCTTATTCATTGTCCAGCTCTCACATGCATACAAGGCGATTGGAAATATCATGGCTTGTGTCAGGCGCACCTTAGTCCTCAAGGAGATATCCTTGCTCCTCAGCACTTGAAACAGTGCCTTCGCAGTTGACTTTCCCAATGCTACACGTCATCTAATGTCCTGACTGCTGCTTCCGTTAGCATCGATTATAGAACCAAGCAACGTGAATTCTTTGACAACCTCAATCTTCTCTCCATTTATTGTGATGCTGCTCATTGGTCCAGTTGTGAGGATTTTTGTTTTCTTTATATTGAGATGTAATCCATACTGCAGACTGTATTCTTCAACCTTCATCAGTAGGTGTCTTAAGTCATCCTCACTTTCAGCAAGCAAAGTTGTATCGTCTGCATAGCTCAGGTTGTTAATGATTCTTCCTCCAATCCTGATACCACATTTTTCTTCATATAGTCCAGCTTCTCGGATTATTTGCTCAGCATATAGATTGAATAAGTGTGGAGAAAGGATACAACCCTGACGCACTTCCTTCTTGATTTTAAACCATGTAGTGTCCCCTTGTTCTGTTCAAACGACAGCCTCCTGGTCAAGGTACAGATTCCTCATGAGTACAATCAAGTGCTTGGGAATTCCCATTCTTCTCAATGTTATCCATAATTTGTCATGATCCACACAATCAAATGCCTTTGCATAGTCAATAAAACATAAGTAGACATCTTTCTGGTATTCTTTGCCTTGAGCCAAGATCCATCTGACAACAGCTATGATATCCCTTGTTCCACGTCCTCTTCTGAACCTGGCTTGAACCTCTGGAAGTTCTCTGTCAATATACTGCTGCAAACTTTTCTGAATTATCTTCAGTAAGATTTTACTTGTGTGCGATATTAATGATATTGTTCTATAATTTCCACATTCTGTGGGATCACCTTTCTTTGGAATGGGCACAAATATGGATCTCTTCCAGTCAGTTGGCCAGGTAGCTGTCTTCCAAATCTCTTGGCATAACTGAGTGAGTGCCTCCAATGGGGCATCTGTTTGTTGAAATATCTCAATCGGTATGCCATCAATTCCCGGAGCCTTGTTCTTCGCCAGTTCTTTCATTGCAGCTTTGACTTCTTCCTTCATTACCATTGGTTCTAGATCATATGCCACTTCCTGAAATGGATGAAGATCGATCAACTCTTTTTGTGCATAGGTTTTCTATGAGTCAAAACTGACTCAACAGCATCTAACAACATCTGACTATATTACCCAATGCAAAACTCAATCCTAGTACATATTACAAACTGCAGTACTGATTATTGGTCTATCTATACCCAGTGATCTGGGAGCTCCATGAGAGCAAGAATAGTGTCTTAGTCATCTTGCTATCCCCAATGTCTAGTCAGTGCCTTGTGCTTGTTTGAATAACCTAGCTCTTATTGAGTGATTGATTGACTGAAATATTTTAAAGTCATTATGTGCCTCCAAGACTTTTCCTACCTTTTAGACCTACCCCATTGAGCTCTGTACAGCTTTCCTAAGCATCTACTGGCAGCTCCACTTCCAAAGGTCACATGTTACACTCTTACCTTGGTGTTCCTCCATAAAGCACATCTCCCAGTATGTATGCCCTTGTGTAGATCCCTTCCATAATAACTCAGTCATGTGGCACATTAATAAGTATGATGTAAGCAGAAGGTAGATAAGTGCCAGTATCCTAGGACCAGACCTCCAGCTACCATACTGTAAAGAAACTTGGAGTAGACTAATGAATTATGAGAGGTCCTATAGAGAGGGACCCTGAATTATAAGAAGTCATCTTGGATATTCCAGCCTTCAATAGGACTCATATTCTAGCCATGATGTAGCCTCATGAATGGGCTCAATTTTACCTTGAAGAATAGAAGAACCATCCAGCTAAGCCCAGCCAAACCATAGAATTGTGAGAAATAATAAGTCACTATTCACATAAACCACTATGTTTTGGGACAAATTGATATGCAGCAATAGATAACTGAGACATGCTAGTAGGGAAACTCCCATGTCCCTGACTTCTGATGCATCCACACAGTCTCCCTGGCAAGCCTGGCTGGTCACTGTAGCCATCCTTTTGCCAATAGAATCCAGAATCTAAGTGAGAGAATTGGATCCCCCAAATTAAAGCACAACCAGAAAATAGAAATATCCCTGAAGAGCCACAGCTGTGTATGGATGTGAATGGCCTTTGTCAGGAGAAGAAAGGAGATTCAAGCTGTGCTTTGATGCTGTCTTTCTCTGCAGCTTCCTCACAAGCATACCTGGCATCAAAATCTCATGAAATCCAGCCTCCCAGGGCTTTTGATGTTAGAAAAGCCAAAGTCGTGTTCAGCACTACCACCCTCCTTGCAGAGACTGAGGTGGTATTGAGCCCAGGGAGAATTCTGTGCTCTGGCCCTCTTCTCCAGCAGGGTGGGACCTTCGTTCCTGATCTCTTTGTCTCGCACCCCCATGTGCCTGGCACCATGAACAGAGCCAGGTTTCTGCTGTTGAGCAGATGAGAAACAGCCATGGGAACTGTGATAGTTGAAGATGTGTCAACTTGGCTGGACTCCAGTTGTGAGTGGTGGTTCCCATGATGGATCACATGACTGGGTTCTGAGCGG
>NW_006925678.1:6382-9525 GCF_000298275.1 Orycteropus afer afer | reverse complement strand
GGGTCATTGTGAGTCAGAATTAATTCAATGGCAGTGGTGTTGGGTTTGAGTTTGGTCAGTGCAAGAAAAGACTCAAAACCTTTTCAATGATTTAAAAGCTACAGTTGCAGTAAGTGAATATGATGAAGATGAAGAATTTGTTGTGAGTAGAAGTTAGTTCAATTATTCCAAAGGGAAGGCAGATTCACATAACATTAAAGAACAAGAATGAGTTGTCTGTAAGTCAGATGTTTGTAACTGGGGATTTACTGTAACTTATAGCAGTGATCTTTAAGCAGGGGCATTTTTGAACATAGAATATCTGGCGGTATTTTATTATTTATTTATTTATTTTATTTTCACAACTGGAGGAAGAACTATTGTCATCTAGTAGGTAGAGATCAAGGATGCTGTTGAATATTGAACAAAACACAGGACAGTCCCTCCTGTCCTTTGTAATGGATACATCACAAATAAGTATCCAGCCCAAAATTTCAATAGTACCCAAGTGAGAGACCTTACTTTACTAGATAAATTTCTGAGATGCTATTGATAGCTGCTATTGAGTCAACCCTGACTCCTGGCAACCCCAAGTGAAATGGAATGAAATGCTACTTGATCATATGCCATCCTCTTGATGAGCTGTGAATTGTAGCATGTGATCCATAGAGATATCATTAACTGATTTTTGGATGTAGATTTCCAGTCCTTCAAGATGACCTGCACAAACTTGGAACAAGATGGGCTCTTACATCACTTCGTGTACTTGGACTACAAGTAGTAAATAGTTGAAACCCAACCAATTCAGCCACCCCATTGGCTTCTGGTTCCCATAATATCAAACAGCTTGCCTGGGCTGAAATTTTCACTGAGCTGTTGTTGTTAGCTGCTATAGAGTTGTCTCTGAGTCATGACAACCCCATGCAAATGAGCTAGAACTTTCCTGGGAGAAGACAGGAAAAACAAAAGCAATCAATGATTATGTCCCTTTAGATCATTCTAGGTTTCATTTTGTCTTGGGCCTTGATGTTAAGAAATGAGAAAGGAGTTCTAGTAAGATGGTGGAATAGGGAGAAAGACTGCACAAACCCTCTTCAACACAGAGAAGGGGAACAAGTTAACACAGATACAGAAGATAATGCTGGACCCCTGAGCCTTGAAGGGAAGGATATAGAAGTGGACTAAACTCCAACTAGCAAAAGAATTTGCATGAAAACACCAAAAAAGGAGACATATGGAGCTGCAGTCTGGCAGCAATACTGACAGCACAAGAAGCTTGGATATTGCCAAGTGGTGGTAGGACCTAAGAATTAACCTAAAAATCAGCCCTATTAGCCAGGAACTGCACAGAGGACTGCTCTGGCGGCTGGGAAATAAAAGCAGAAATAGCAAAGAGGAAGGCAGGCTGAGCTGTCCAGAGGGCACAGCCATTTTGAATGTTTACAAGCTGCTTGACCATTTTGGGTATTTAAAGTGACAGCATTCTCCCAGATTCCAAGGACTTAAGAACAGACTCCACTTGCCAGGAATTCCATGGATATTCTGGACCTGAACAACTGGGAAGGTGTGACATTCCCTTTGTTACTCTTATACCCCACACCCTCCTGGTGAATGGAGGTGCGGCCACCCCTCAATCCAACCCATTTTCTGGACTAGCAGGAATTCCATCTCAGTCTGTGTGCCCAGACAGAGCCTCAGTGCCCTGCCCCACCCTGCACCAATTTTTTCTTTATTTTTTCTATTTTTTAGTTTGCTTGTTTTTATCTGTTTTAAAACTACTACTATCATTATTACTTTTGTCCTTTTTACTATTATTCTTTATTCTTCCCCTTCCAGGTTCTAGTTTGCAGCTTTTTTTCCGTCCCTGTCCCTGGTTGCAATTATTTTTTTCTTTCTCTTGGTTAACCCCATTCATTGTTTTTCTTTTTACATTTTCCCCATTTTTTTCTTCATTATTCTCCTGCTCTACATTTTTTCTCTTATTGCCTCTCCCCAGATATTGCAGGGTTTTGTTTTCTTTTATTCTTTTTCCTTTTTTCTTTTCTTTCTTTCTTTTTTCTTTTTTTTTTGGTTAATGTTCCTCTGTGATTACACAGTGTATGTTTTGTCCATTTGCTTTTAATTTTTGGATGGTTATTCAATTGTTATTTTTGTCTAAATGAGTAGAAGACAGCAACTGTTCCCATAAAACACAACTACACCCACACATCCTGCAGCTTCACTTACCGAAAGAGAGCTACCACTTCCTTCTCCACCAATGGGCCAACAATAAACAACCACTAAGAAGAGCCTGACTAACTCTTGGCTGCTCTTCACAAACAGTTAACAGAGATATAAATACAACAATGCCATGATGTCTTGAAGACAACAGACCATCACAGTCCACACAAAGAAGCAAGATAAAATGGTAGAAACAAGAGAGCAGAATACAGACCAGAGCACATCCTTGAGGAAGAAGTAGCATTGGAATTCTCTGATAAGGAATTCAAATGAATTGTATTTAGATATCTTCAAAGGATTGAGAGACAGACCAAGGAAAACAGAAAAAAAAAAAACTGGAAGAATTTTGGAAGAAAATACAAGAACAAAATGACAAAAGAAAGGAAAAATTAGAAATGATTCTAAATCTACAGATAGAAATCCAGAAGATTAATACTAGATTGTCAGAAATGGATAACACACTGAAAGGGCAAAGGAGTAGAATTGATGCAATGGAAGACAGAATTAATGAGAATGAAGACAAATACCTGAATACTTCTTTAGAAAGGGATCAATCAGAAAAAAGATTAAAAAAAAAATGAAGAAAGCCTATGGTTCATGAGGGATACCATCAAAAGGAATAACCTAGGTGTCACTGGAATTCCAGAACAGGAAGAGAAAAATAAAACCACTGAGAAAATTATCCAAGATTTATTGGAGGAGAATTTCCCTGATATGATGAAAGATGAGAATATATCCATTCAGGAAATCCAATGAAACCCAAACAGGATAGACCCCAAAAGAAAATCACCAAGATATATGATCATCAATCTCATCAATACCAAAGACAAAGACAGAATCCTGAAAGCAGCATGTGAAAAACAAAAAGTTACTTTTAAAGGACAAGCATTAAGAATAAGCATAAGAACAATCACTAAGTTTATATGGAAAGATCTACATAAATG
>NW_006925678.1:4977-5455 GCF_000298275.1 Orycteropus afer afer | reverse complement strand
CTATGACCCAATGAAATAGCCCCCAAATACATAAATGAGACTTTAAAAGAGTTGAAAAGACAAATAGATCACTACACAGTCATAGTGGGAGACTTTAATACATCTTTCAACAAAAGATAGAACAACTGAGAGAAACTCAACAAAGATGCAGAAGAGCTAAACAATACAATCGACCAACTGGGCCTTATAGACATCTACAGAGCACTTCACCAAACAGCACAATATACATTCTTCTCCAGTGCACATGGAATATTTTCCATGATAGAACATATGGTAGGCCATCAAGCAAGCCTGAATAAATTTAAATACTTTGAAATACTGCAAAACATCTTCTCAGATCATAATGCTATCGAATTAGAAATCAATAATAGGAAGATCAGCACCAAAAGAGTAAACACATGGAAACTGAACAACACCCTCCTTGAGAAAGACTGGGTAAGAGAAGGAATCAAAATTGAAATTCAAAAATTCCTTGAAT
>NW_006925678.1:3746-4588 GCF_000298275.1 Orycteropus afer afer | reverse complement strand
TCCTCCCTAACTCTTTTTATGAAACAAGCATAAGCTTGATACCAAAACCAGGCAAAGATATCATTCAAAAGGAAAACTATAGACCAATATTTCTCATAAATATAAATGCAAAAATCTTCAACAAAATCCTAGCCAATAGACTCCAACAACATATCAAGATAATCATTCATTATGACCAAGTGGGGTTCATATCAGGTATGCAAAGATGGTTCAACATTAGAAAAAAAATCATTGTCATCCACCACATTAATAAAAGAAAGAACCACATGATTATATCAATTGATGCAGAAAAGGCATTTGATAAAATCCAACACCCATTCTTGATCAAAACTCTCAGCAAACTAGAAATAGAAGGGACATTCCTCAACATAATAAAGGGCTGTTGTTGTTGTTGTTATATGCCGTCGAGTTGGACCTGACTCATAGTGACCCTTTCTTGGGTGTCCGAGGCAGTATCACTACAGAATTAGATTGCCACATCTTCCTTCCGAGGAGTGGCTAGTGGGTATCTATGCAAAACCAACAGCCAACATTATTCTCAATGGAGAGAGACTGAAACCATTCCTCTTGCGAATGGAAACCAGAAAAGGATGCCCTCTATCACCACTTCTATTCAACATTGTACTGGAAGTCCTAGCCAGGGACATAAGGCAAGAAAGGGAAATCAAATGCATCCACATTGGTAAAGAAGAAGTCAAACTATCCCTATTTGCAGATGATATGATCCTATACCTAGAAAACTCGAGGGACTCAGTCAAAAATCTACTGGAACTAATTAAGAGATTTAGCATTGTGGCAGGATACAAGATCAACATCCAAAAATCAGTTGGATTCCTCTACAC
>NW_006925678.1:0-2218 GCF_000298275.1 Orycteropus afer afer | reverse complement strand
AAATTTTCTTTGTTGTTACCAGACGTGGGAGGGGAGGGGAGGGAACACTGATAGATAGGTAGAGACTAGAATTGATTTGGGTGAAGAGATGGGCAATGTACCAAATGTGAGTGATCAACACGGTGGCATTGAGGAAGAGGAAGACATAGAGAGGTACATAGGAGGTACAGATAACAAAGATGAACCCTTTGTTACATACAGTACTGCATTGTTAGTTAAGGCAAATGTGGGCATATGGGTGGATAGATGTGTGGACAGGCTGAACTATTAGGGATGTCTATGAAGTGGGGAGTATACCCAAGACCATGTATAGGGTTGGCAGACAGTGGTCCTTTAAGTGTATATATATGATCTGAATTCCCAGGTGTATAGTTGAGCTGACAAGGGACAAGGTTCTAGTCACTTTTTGGGCACAGCCAGCTACCCAGAGAGACCGAGTCGTTGAACCTGTGGGCTCTGGACCATAGATACAGGGGCATCAATCTCAATTGACATAACATACTACACAAAACTTTGTTCCACCTCCTACTTTGGCTAGTAGCAACTGGGATCTTAAAAGCTTGCAAGCAGCCATCTAGATGCAACTAGGGGTCTCTCCTCATCCAGGGCAAAGAAGGATGAAGAAAACCAAAGATTCATGGAAGCAATGAGTCCTAGTGACTGGTGCACTGTGCAATCTGCAGCGTATACAACTATGAGACTAGAAGAACTAGATGGTGCCCGGCTACCACGGTCAATCACTCAGAGGGGGATCTATGTAGTAGATCCTGGATAGAGAGGGAGAACAATGTGGAACAAAACTCAAAATCATTTGGGGAAAAAAAAAAAAAGGGACCTTCATGTCTGGAATTGAACCCACACCTGTGGCTTCCAGCCAAACAAAAGACAGGCATATGAGTTGAACATTTACCTGAGGTAGATACACTCTTCGGAGAGAACAATCATGGGAGAAAATAGGGCTGCTTGTGTGCAGGGAGACAGCTCAGGGGGCAGGAGTGCATGGAGGGATGGACACAGGGAAGAGGTAACTATTGGGAAGAAGTGGGAGGGGAGCTGTTGCATTGTGGTAAATTGTAGTCAATGTCATGAGACAAAGTGTATGTGAAATGCTGTATAGAAAGTGAGTTTGCTCTGTAAATTTTCCCCAAAATGTCAATTAAAAAGAAAATCCAAATAAAATAAAATAATAAAACAATTGAGAGAGGTAAATTCTGGGTTTTATTGTCTTCTCTCCATATGCAAACATTTAGGATTATCCATCTGTGGTAGTTCACTTTGTGTGTCAACTTGGCTGGGCCTGGTTGAGTGGCTGGGCAGCTGGATGTAGCATTCCCAGTGATGGGAGTGGTAATCAGCTCCATGGTGGAATCTACCACAAGCAGCTGAGTAGTTGCCTTTGAGATGTGGTCTGCTTCCTGTATATAAGGAGAAGCCTTGGGGAATGGTCCCTAGCTTATGGCACCTTTAACCCTGCATGTAGCCATATCGCTGTTCAGCAGCCTACTATCCTCTGCCAACCTTGGGACTTTCAATGGACTTGAATTAATGGCCTGCCATGCAGTTTGGTAACATCCAGACTGTGCCTTTTTACTTTTCAATCTTGGGCTTGGCAGCTTCAGCAGCCAGCAGCTGTCTGAGTGAAGAAAAGCTTCTAGCTTCAGTGGACAGGGAGCAGGAGGCAGAGCTGGACCCCAAGGTTGAGGGGCTGGGTGAAAGAGCCTGGCACTTTGAACTTGGACTTAAAGCCTCCAAAGTATAAGAGAATAAACTCCTGTTTATTAAGGCCATCCCATTTATGGTATATATTCCTGTCAGAGCAGTACTAGGTAACAAGAACACCATCCAAATGAGTTTTCAATATGCAGTTTGCTAGGACATTAAGACTTAATTCTCAAGGGGGCATTGGTGGGTCCATGGTAGCAGCTTGCCTTCCTTCCATGTGAGACCTGGATTAAAACATGACCTATGCACCTCACGAGAAGCCACCTACTCTCAGTCAATGGAGGCTTGCATGTTGCTATGTTGCTGAGCAGGCTTCAGTGGAGAATCCAGACTAAGTCAGACTAGAAATGCCAGGAGATCTGTATCTGAAAATCAGGTAATGAAAACCCTATAGATCACAGAGGAGCTCTGGTAGCATAGTGGCTAAAGCACTTGACTGCTAACCAGAAGGCTGGCGGTTCAAACCCACCAGCCACTCCTCGGAAGGAAGGTTGGG
>NW_006925677.1:10180-11382 GCF_000298275.1 Orycteropus afer afer | reverse complement strand
CTTCCGTAGTGATACTGCCTTGGAAACCCAAGGAGGGGTCGCTATGAGTCGGGGCCGACTCGACGGCACATAACAACAACAACAACAACAACCATTCTGAAAAATAAAAAAAATATATATATATATTTTCATGGGTTGATTACTCCAGTAGTTGCAACTACTATAGCAGGGTAGTTCTAGTATGAAAGATCCACATTGGAGACTTATCTTCAAATGATGTATGATGTGCTCTGGCTCAGAAACATAAAACCAAGTTATGTCAAGGGCAATGTCTAATAAAGAAGGAACCCTGGTGGCACAGTAGTTAAGCACTTTCCTGCCAACTGAAAAGGCCAGTTGTTTAAAATTACCAGCCACTCCAAGGAAGAAACCTGGTCAGTAAGGAGCACAGCCTTGGAAACCCTAGGGGACAGTTCTACTCTGACCTATAGGGTTGCCATGAGTTGGAATCCACTCAACAAGCAATGACTTTTTTGGTGAGTCTAGTAGCTTTTCATTTATATGTAAAATTTATGATAATGATAGGATGCAAATTAGTATGAGAATCGGATTACTTTAAAGCTTACCCCCCCCCTTTTTTTTTTAATTGTTAGGCATGAGTTCCCTTGTTGCTGTTTGTCTCTGATTCTCTTCCTTTCTCTTATGAGTTAAGCCTGACTTGGACTCAATTTATTTGCATTGTGCATATCCATAGGAGTTCTGGTGGCATAGTGCCTAAGGCATTTAACTGCTAACCAGAAGGTTGACAGTTCAAACCCACCAGCCATTATTCCTTGGATATCCATAGTGATACTGCCTCAGAAGCCCAAAGAGGGGTCACTATGAGTTGGATCCGATTGCACGGCAGTGAGTTTGGTTGTTTGGTTGGGTGCATAGCCATGTTATTTTTAACTAGCACAAAGTACTGTGTCATGTTAAATACTCAATTACGTACATGGAAAGATATTATTTGAGTTTGTTTAATGTTCCACATCCAGAAATTTTTATGAAGCGTATTGCATTAATTGAAGAATATATTCCTATAATTTGCTCTTAATTGAACTATTCAGCAAGTTGTGGATTAGTAACTATAAAATTAGGCCCATAGCTTTCTGAAATATCTCACCTTAAAATATGTTATAATATACATACAATTACTTATGAAGATGAGAGTTTTAACAGTTGCTTCTGTCAGTGGTAAAAAGGATGCAGAACATTTCCTG
>NW_006925677.1:5675-6320 GCF_000298275.1 Orycteropus afer afer | reverse complement strand
TTTTTTCTCTTTCAGAGTTTTATATACACCATCCCATTACCTTCTCACTTACATGGTTTCTTTTGAGAAATCAGAGCTTAGTCTCATTGGTTGCCCTTCATTTTTCTTGTGCTGCTTTCAAGATTCTTTCTTTGTCTTTGATTTTGGTAAATTTGATGATGATAAATGTCTTGGTGATTTTCTTTTGGGGTCTATCCTGTTTGAGGTTTGTTGGACTTCCTGAATGGGTATATTCTCATCTTTCATTATAGCAGGGTAATTCTCTTCCAGCAAATTGTCCACTATTTTCTCTGTGGTTTTATTTGTTTCTTTCAGTTCTGGAATTCTGATTACACATAAGTAACTCCTTTTGTTGATATCCCATATGAACCTTAGGCTTTCTTCATTTGGTTTTGGTCTTTTTTTCTGATTGATCCCTTTCCAAAGAAGTGTTGAGGTATTTGTCTTCAATCCCACTAATTCTGTCTTCCATTGATTTGATTCTACTCCTTTGCCCTTTCAATGTGTTATCTATTTCTGAAAATTTAGTATTAATATTCAGGCTTTCTATCTGTAGATTTTGTATCATTTCTAATTTTTCATTTATTTTGCCATTTTGTTCTTGCATTTTCTTCCAAAATTGTTCTAGGGTTTTGTCTGTGTTTT
>NW_006925677.1:2069-3195 GCF_000298275.1 Orycteropus afer afer | reverse complement strand
GAAGGTGGGAAAGGGTGAGGGATGGCTGCACCTGCATTCACCAAGAAGGTGTGGCATATAAGAGTAACAAGGTGAATATTGCTCCTTTCCAGTCCTCAGCATCTGGTATGTCCATACTGCCCTTGGCAAATGGACCCAATTCTTAGTTCCCTGGCATCTGACTGAAAAGGCTGTTGCCATAAATATCCAAAATGGTTATACTCCTTGTAAACATTCAAAATGGCTGCACCCTACAGACAGCCAAAATTCCATAGGTCAGTTTGTCACCTTCTTTGCTGTTTCCCTTTTTAGTCACCAGCCACCAATGTAGTCCTTACAGCTATTGGCAAGCAGGGCCAATTTTGGGGTTATTTCTAAGGTCCTAGCACTATTTGGAAATATCCAAACTGTCCATGGTGTCAAGATTTCTGACAGTCTGCAGCTCTGTTTGTCTCCTTAATCAGTATTTACATGCAGGTTCTTCTATTAGATGGAGTTTAGTCCACTTCTTTATCCTTCCTTTCAAAGCTCAGGGCTCCAGGATTATCCTCTGTATCTGTGTCAATTGGTTTCTTTTTTCTTTGTTGATGAGGGTCTGTGTAGTTTGTTTGCTTATTCCGCCAACTAACTAAAACTTCTCAGTATCTTCTCCTTTTCCTTTGTTAGGTTTGCCAGTGGTTTGTGGATTTTATTAATCTTTTCAAAGAACCAACTTCTAGTGTTGTTGATTTTCTACTATTGTCTATTTTCTGTTTCATTTATTTCTGCTCAAATCTTTATTATTTCCTTTCTTCTGGTGACTGTAGGATTTTTTTGCTGCTCATTTTCTAATTGTTGGAGATGTTGAGTTCAGTGTTGATTTTGGCTCTTTCTTCTTTTTTGATGTGTGTGTGCATTGCTATAAATTGGTCTCTGATCACTGCTTTTGCTGTGTCCCAATGGTTTTGGTTATGTTGTGCTTTCATTCTTGTTTGATATAAGGACATTTTTAATTTTATTTTTTATTTCTTCAACTTGGTTGATTTGCACAAGGTGTTGTTATTCAGTTTCCATGTGTTTGCTCTTTTTCTGTTCATCTTCTTATTGTTGATTTCTAATTTTACAGCATTGTGGTCTGAGAAGTGGCTTAGCAATATTTCAATGATTT
>NW_006925677.1:0-634 GCF_000298275.1 Orycteropus afer afer | reverse complement strand
GGTAACCAGGCACCATCTAATTATTCTGGTCTGATAGTCATATAGGCTGAGGATCATATGGTGTACCAGTCTCTTGGACTAACTGTTTCTATGAGTGTTTGATTTTCTTCATTCTTTACTTAGATGAGGAGAGACCCATCATTGCAATTAGATGGCTGCTTGCAAGCTTTTAAAATCCCAGTCACTACTCGCCAAAAGAGGATGTGGAACAACGTTTTTGTGCAGTGTGTTATGCCAGTTGAGCTTGATGTCCTCTGCAACTATGGTCCTGAGCTCATAGGTCCAACTACTCATTCCCCCTGGTAGCCAGCTGTGGCCAAAAAGTGACTACAACCTTGTCCCTTGTCAGCTCTATTATATACTTGAGAATTCTCACAGACCATACAAATACACATATAGAAACATTGTCTGCCAACCCTATACATGATCTTGGGCACACTCCCCAATGCATAGACATATTTATAGTTCAGACTATCCACACATCTATCCACCGTAGATCAATGTTTGCTCCACCCATCTATCCATCTGTAGATCAATGTTTACCTTCACTGACCATACAATACTGTATGTGCAAAAGGGTTCATTTTTGTTATCTATATCTCCCACGCACCACTCTATGTCTTCCTATTTCTCA
>NW_006925676.1:7360-10342 GCF_000298275.1 Orycteropus afer afer | reverse complement strand
TCTTGGAGAATGACAGTGGATTATCGTAAACTTAATCAGGTGGTGACTCCAATTGCAGCTGCTGTTCCTGATGTAATTTCACTGCTTGAGCAAATTAGTACATCTCCTGGTACTTGGTATGCAGCTATTGATCTGGCCAATGCCTTTTTCTCAATACCAATTTCAAAGGACCATCAGAGTGCAAAATTCTACTCTGATGTATATGGGGTCATCATGAGTTGGAATCAACTTGGTAGCAACTGTTTAATCAATAAAATAACAATAAGCCAATGAGGTAGAGATGACTAGACAATTTTAAAAATGAAAAAATTGAGGCCCAGGAAGTCAGCTGATATTTTCTTTCACATTTACTTCAGCTTTATGATCTGCCTTCCTCCCAGGGAACAAGGAGGAAGGAGAGGTGACTTTATTAGGGCTAAGATAGAAACTTTTTATCTGGATTATGGAGGGAAGTTGACAGTTTACTAATAGCATTCAAAATCCTTCATCCTCATTCAATGAAATAATAAAAGGAGACTAAATAAAAATAATATGACCATTTAATGAGTGCTTATTTTGTGCCAGACACTCTGGGACATGGATTGACATGCATGGTTTTGTTGATAAAGAGCCCTGGTGATGCAATGGTTAAGTGATTGGCTGCTAACTGAAAGACTGAAAAGTCAGTGGTTCGAAGCCACCAGTAGGCCCACAGTAGAAAAGACCTGGCAGTTTGCTCTCTTAAACATTACAGTCTTGAAAACTCTATGGACAATTCTATTTTGTACTATAGGATCACTGTGAGTCTTAATCAGCTCTACAACACATAACAACACTAACACTTTATTTTCCAAGACCATGGGAGATATATAATTTTATCCCCATTCTGTTCTTGTTGTTGTTGTTATGTGCCGTCAAGTCGACCTGACTCATAGCGACCCCTCCTTGGGTTTCCGAGGCAGTATCACTATGGAAGTAGATTGCCCCATCTTCCTTCCAAGGAGTGGCTGGTGGGTTTGAACCGCCAGCCTTCTGGTTAGCAGTCAAGTGCCTTAGCCACTATGCTACCAGAGCTTCCATCCCCATTCTATAGTGAGGAAATGGAGTCTCTGGAAGTCATTGATTTGCCCACAACCACACAGCTAGAAAGCACAGTACTGAGATTGAAATCCTCATCTCCATGACTCTAGACCACTAAACTAACTGCCTCTCATTCTTCTACTTGTCATTAAGAAAGAGTTCATTTTGTTTTCTTATAGAAAAAAGGTCCCCATTTAGTGCTGCGAAGGTAGCATGATTGATAACAATAATTATAATACTGTGCAAGTTGAATTTCTGTGTTTTTTAATCCACATTACAAATGCAATTCAAGAAGCCTGATTTTTTATTGAAAGAGCTGATTATTAGGGTCTTATAATTGCACGCCCTATTTTCACAGAGATTGAAGAAAGAAATAAAAAAGGTTTCTTAGGTTGAGGGAGAGTTCTTTCCCAATTGTCAGAAATGACTGTTTTAACTGAACTGGGAAAAATGTGGAATGTGAAAACATGCCTTCAGGGACTAGAGTACATTAAGTGTCTGGCCAATGATTTTGCTCTAGAAAGTTTTTTTTTACTTTTAATGGACTCATAACCGAAACACAAAAAGGCTTAGGCAAGGCTTAATTTCAGATTGCATTTCACTGAATTCAGCTGATGCTAAAGGCAAACATTTGATTATAGTGGGCCATGGTGCACTGGGCTATGACTTGGGTGTTGGTTTCCTCAGCATCCACCTACCTTCTTTAGGATCCATGACCTTTGTGTGGGGACAAGACCTTACTCACTCATGGTTCTTGAATGTAAAGCATGGAACCTAGGATTTAGGGGGGGGTAGGAAAAAAAAAGCTTCCCTAAGTTGATTCCAACTCAAGGTGACCCCATGTGTTTCAGAGTAGAACTGTGCTCCACGGGGTTTTCGATGGCTATGAACTTTTGGCAGTAGATCACTAGGAGTTTCTTCTCAGGAACCTGTGTTTGGATTCAAACCATCAACCTTTTGGTTAGTAGTTGAGCATTTAACAATTTGCACTACCCAGGAACTCCTTGATTTAGGCAATCACATTTTTCTGTTGCTCTAGGTGATCTGGACATGAAATCTGCCTTCTCTAACCTATAGCTTTCTAATTTGTACAATGGGCATGTCAAGTGCTGTCAAGTCAGCTCCAACGCATAGTGACCCTATGTACATTAGAACAAACTATTGTCCATTTTGCATCATCTTCACAGTTGATGGTATGCTCAAGTCCATTATTGCAGCCACCGTGCATTTTGAGGGAGCTGTGGTGATGTAGGGCCTAAGGCATTTGACTGCTAACCAGAAGGCTGGCAATTCAAATCAACCAGCTACTGCTCAGAAGGAAAGTTGGGCAATCTACTTCTGAAGAGATACCACCTCAGAAACCCAAGGAGGGGTCGCTATGAGACTAATCAACTCAACGGCAGTGAGTTTGGTTTTTTTTTCGTTTGTGTATTGTGAACACCTTCCAATGTAAAGGCTCATTTTCCAGCACTATATCAGACAATATACAGACAATCTGATACATTACCATGCAACTTTATGCATGGTCTGGTTAGGTTAGAAGGCTCTCAAAATAGGACTGGGAAAGAGCTGCATCATCAGAGTAAACCCAGCCTTACTCATATGAATAAGGTAAAGCCTTTGAGACTTCCATTTGCTGATGTGGCACCACTCAAATTGAGGAGAAACAGCGACAAACATCTGTTAATCATCGGAACATGGAATGTACAAAGTATGAATCTAGGAAAACTGGAAGTTGTCAAAAATTAAGTGGAACACATAAAGATTGATATCCTAGGCATTAGTGAGCTGAAATGGACTGGTTTTGGCCATTTTGAATCAGACAACTATATGATCTACTATGTTGGGAATGACAGTTTGAAGAGGAATGGCGTGGCATTCATCATCACAAAGGATGTTTCAAGATCTGTCCTGAAGTACAAT
>NW_006925676.1:5670-6866 GCF_000298275.1 Orycteropus afer afer | reverse complement strand
AAACAGCGGCTCTACACATGAACTTCACCAGATGGAACACACAGGAATAAGATTGACTATATCTGTGGCAAGAGGCAGTGGAAAAGCTCAATATCTTCAACCAAAACCAGGCCAGGAGCTGATTGTGGAACAGACCATCAACTGTGTCATATGCAAGTTCAACCTGACGTTAAAGACAATTAAAACAAGTCCACAAGAGCCAAAATATGATCTAGAATATATCCCTTCTGAATTTAGAGATCATCTAAAGAATAGATTTGATACATTGAACACCAACAACCGAAAACCAGAAGAATTGTGGGAGTATATCAAGAGCATCATCCATGAAGAAAGCAAGAGATCACTAAAAAGATGAGAAAAAAAGAGAAGACCAAAGTGGATAACAGAAGAGACTTTGAAACTTGCCATTGAGCAAAGTAGCTAAAGCCAATGGAAGAAATGACAAGATAAAAGAGCTGAACAGAAGATTTCAAAGAGCAGCTTGATCAGACAAAACCAGTTACTATAATGAAATGTGCAAAGACCTGGAGTTTGAAAACCAAAAGGGAAGAACATGCTCGGCATTTCTCAAGCTGAAAGAATTAAAGAAAAAATTTAAGCCTCGAGTTGCAATATTGAGAGATTCTATGGGCAAAATGTTGATTGATGCAGGAAACATCAAGAGAAGATGGCAGGAATACACAGAGTCACTGTACCAAAAAGAACTGGTCGATCTTCATCCATTTCAGGTGGTGGCATATGATCTAGAACAAATGGTACTGAAGGAGGAAGTCGAAGCTGCAATGAAAGAATTGGCGAAGAACAAGGCTCCGGGAATTGATGGAATACCCACTGAGATATTTCAACAAAGAGATGCCCCATTGGAGGCACTCACTCGGTTATGCCAAGAGATTTGGAAGACAGCTACCTGGTCAACTAACTATAAGAGATCCATATTTGTACCCATTCCAAAGAAAGGTGATTCCACAGAATGTGGAAATTATAGAACAATATCATTAATATTGTATGCAATGAAGATCTTACTGAAGATAATTAAAAAATGGTTGTAGCAGTATATTGACAGAGAACTTCCAGAGGTGCAAGCTGGATTCAGAAGAGGAAATGGAACAATGGATATCATAGCTGCTGTCAGATGGATCTTGGCTCAAGGCAAAGAATACCAGAAAGATGTTTACTTGTGTTTTATTGACTATGCA
>NW_006925676.1:1668-5092 GCF_000298275.1 Orycteropus afer afer | reverse complement strand
TGCTTTTGAATTGTGGTGCTGGTGAAGAATGCTGAAAGTACCATAGACTGCTAAAAGAATTAACAGATCTGTCCTGGAGGACGTGCACTTGAAATGCTCCTTGGAAGCGAGAATGGCCAGACTTTGTCTCACCTACTTTGGTCATGATGTCAGAAGGGACCATTCTCTGGAGAAGGATGTCATACTTGGAGGGTTGATGAAAGAGGGGAAGACCTTCAACAAGATGCACTGACATGGTGGCTGCGATGGTGGGCTCAAGTATATCAGGGATTGTGGAGCTGGCGCGGGATCAGGCAGTGTTTCCTTCTGCTGTGCATGGGGTCGCTATGAGTCGGGAACGACTCGATGGAACCTAATAACAACAATTAGCCATAGAATTTAATTGGCTAATTTTCAAAAGTAGATTACCATGCCTTTCTTCCTAGTCTGTCTTAGTCTGGAAACTCCAAGGAAACCTGTCCACCATGGGTGACCTTGCTGGTATTTGAGGTACTGATGGCATAACTTTCAACATCATGGCAACATGCCAATCCCCATGATATGATAACCTTACAGATGGGTGGTAGGCATAGAGATCATATTTACTAAGTAGAGTTATTATGAGGATAAAAGAGAAAACCTGTCAAACAGTAAGCATCTGGCCAACAGTAAGTGCTCAGAAATGTTAGCTACCATTGGTATTATTATTGTTTGCCATGGTAAATTAAATTATAGTCACATTTCTTAAATCATGAAGCCCGACATATGCAAGTTTTTCTGAATCCCTCTGAGGATTTGTACTTCCATCTCTCCTTGACTGAGGGGTGGGGACATTTCTCACTGACCTTGTTCTATCTTCTAGTCTTGAAGACTTCTCTTTTGAGCTTCTCCATTTTCTTCTGGGCTCTCATCCAGCACCTCTATTCTATAGATGAGGAAACTGAGACACTAAGAGGTTCAATGCATTACTAGTATCTCTTCTCTTGGTGACAGGCCCATGACAGAGGATGCACTGATCCTTCCAGAAAGCAATGTATGTGCACTACAGCTGGCAGAATCCAGTATTAGAGGTGGTGTCAGGGTAGGGAAGTGGCCGATTGCTGTCTTCAAAAGCAAATGTGCGTTCATGGAGCTCCTGCTCTCAGCAGTAGCTCAGGTTCTGCAAAATGCTATCCTTGGGACCCTGTGTTGTCCATGATGCAACTGCTCCAGTGCTCCACCCTGTTTATTTCTCCTGCACCATCCTCTAAGCTTAGCCCAACTTCTCCATGCCCAGTTGTTCTTGTTCCTCTCAGACCTTTAGGGTTATCAGCCATCCGAGTTTGCCTGCAACTGAAGAGTTTCCAAGGCACAGAACCTGCTCCATCTTCCCCTCTGATACCCATTCACTGATCTCTTGGTTCTGGATGCTCGAGGGACCTTCATCTCTCACTCTCCTACCTTGAATCTCTTCCTGTTCCTCACCAGAACTCAGGAAAACCCAACCCTAAATAGGGACAGGGAATTCCTAGATGGTGCAAATGGTTAGCTACTTGGCTGTTAACCAAAAGGTGGGAGGTTCAAGTCAACCCACAGTCACCTTGGAAGAAAGGCCTGGTGATCTGCTTCTGGAAAACCAGTCATTGAAAACCCTATGGAGAACAGCTATGCTCTGACACACATGGGGGTGTCATGAGTTGGAGCTGACTCAGTGGTGACCGATTTATAGGAGGACAGGACTGATTTCTGCATCGGGTTACTAGGGTTGGGGTCTCACCTGATGACATTAGCTCTCATCCATAGACCTTTACTATCTTCCAGGGCCTAGGCCAAGCCCTTGAATCCTGCATCCTTTCATCCTTACCACCCCCCTCTGAGGAGGGGACTGTCACTACTGCCATTATACAGATATAGAAGCTGAGATGTAGAGACTTAGAAGGTAAGACACTCAGCCAAGGCAAGACAGTAGGTGACTTGTGAAGGTACATTTTGCAGCGCAAATGTGTCCAGCTCTAAGCACACATCCATCTGCTTTATCTGCACCCCATCTTCTCATTGTAAAGAACTTCCTCATTGACATCAAATTAACCCCAACTCATGGCAACCTCGTGTGCATCAGAGTAGAACTGTGCTCCATAGGGTTTTCAGTGGCTGATTTTTTAGAAGTAGATCTCTGGGACTTTCTGTTGAGATACCTCTGGGTGGACTTGAACTTACAACCTTGCAGTTATCAGCTGAATGCATTAACCATTTACACCACTAGGAACTCCAAAGGAACCCACAGCTGCCATAAAAGGAGTTGTAAACCAAGAGGAATGGACTGCACAGCAGCTGCATTTCCTTAGCTGTTTGTATTCACTTTCATCTGTCATGGCTCCACTGGATGTTGGCTGTGGTCACACTTAATTATTCCCTTATTGTTTGGTCATAAAATTAAAAAAGCATTTATTGCATGTCTACTGTATACCTGGCACAATATTAAATGTTTCATCTACATAATTTTATTTAGTTATTTATTTGCTTATAATTCACACAACAACTTCAGAAGGTGGGTGGAAAATGCCAGTTCCATAGCTACCAAAACAAATTCCTAGAAGCTAAGTCCTTTTGAATCTGTGTGCTGAGCAAATAATCTGAGAAGCTGGACTACTTGAAGAAGAATGTGGCATCAGGATTATTGGAGGAAGGTTCATTAACAACCTGTAATATGGAGATAATACAACCTTGCTTGCTGAAAGTGAAGAAGACTTGAAGCACTTACTGATGAAGATCAAAGACTATATGGCCTTCAGTGTGGATTATACCTCAACATAAAGAAAATAAAAATCCTCACAACTGGACCAATAAACAACATCATGACAAACAGAGAAAAGATTGAAGTTGTCAGGGATTTCATTTTACTTGGGTTCACAGTCAATGCCCATGGAAGAAGCAGTCAAGAAATCAGACAATGTATTGCACTGGGCAACTCTGCTGCAAAAGACCTCTTCAACACTTAAAAATGTCACTTTGAAGACTAAGGTGCACCTGATCCAAACCACAGTATCTTCAATCATCTCATATGCATGTGAAAACTGGACAATGAATAATGAAGACCAAAGAAGAATTAATGTCTTTGAGTTGTAGTGTTGGTAAAGAATACTGAAAATATCATGTACTGCCAGAAGAATGAACAAATCTGACTTGGAAGAAGTGCAGTTGGAATGCTCCTTAGCAGTGAGAATAACCATATTTCATCTTATCTACTTTGGTCATATTGTCAGAAGGGACCATTCCCTGAAGGAGGATATCATGCTTGATAAAGTGAAGTTGTTGTTGTTAGGTGCCATCAAGTCATTTTCTACTCATAGTGACCCCATGCACAGCAAAATGAAACACTGCCCCATCCCGTGCCAGCTCCACGATCCTTGTTATACTTGAGCCCATTGTCGCAGCCACCATGTCAATCCATCTTGTTGAAGGTCTT
>NW_006925676.1:0-528 GCF_000298275.1 Orycteropus afer afer | reverse complement strand
CCTTTGCATAGTCAATAAAGCACAAGTAAACATCTTTCTGGTATTCTTTGCCTTGAGCCAAGATCCATCTGACAGCAGTTATGATATCCCTTGTTTCATGTCCTCTTCTGAATCCAGCTTGCCCCTCTGGAAGTTCTCTGTCAATATACTGCTGCAACTGCTTTTGAATTATTTTCAGTAAGATCTTACTTGCGTGTGATATTAATGATATTGTTCTATAATTTCCACATTCTGTGAGATGGCCTTTCTTTGGATGGGTACAAATATTGATCTCTTCCAGTTGGCCAGGTAGCTGTCTTAGCTGTCTTCCAAATCTCTTGGCATAACCGAGTGAGTGCCTCCAGTGCTGCATCTGTTTGCTGAAATATCTCAGTGGGTATTCTGTCAATTCCTGGAGGCTTGTTCTTCGCCAATTCCTTCATTGCAGCTTCGACTTCCTCCTTCAGTACCATTCGTTCTAGATCATATGCCGCTTCCTGAAATGGATGAAGATTGACCAGTTCTTTTTGGTACAGTGACTCTGTGTAT
>NW_006925675.1:5382-10324 GCF_000298275.1 Orycteropus afer afer | reverse complement strand
TGTGTCTGTGTTAATTGGTTTCCCTTTTCTTTGTTGAAGAGGGTCTGTGCAATCCTTCTGCCTAGTCCGCCATCTTGCCCCGCCTCCCCCCTTTTGATTTCTTATAGCACATTCTTCCCAAGTGTTGTTGTTTATTTTATAGGCTAGTCTACTACTTGTCTGAAAGGTGGTCTCCAGGAGTGCCTTCAGTGCCACATTAGAAGGTTGTCTTAGAGCAATAGTCTTGGAGTTAGCTACAGTCTCTGTGAGATCAGTAAGTCTGGACTTTTTTATGAATTTGAATTTTGTTCCTCATTTTTCCCCCACCCTAACCAGGACCTTCTATATGTTACTGGTTAGAGGGGTTCGTAGTAGTAGCCGGGCACCACCTAGTTTTTCTGGTCTCAGGATAGAGGATATGGTTCATATGGACCATTAGTACTTTGGACTAATTGGTACCTTGAGTCTTTGGTTTACATCATTCTTCTTTTTTCCAGATGGGAAGGAATCAATAGTTATATTTTGTTAGTCTCTTGATGTGACTTTCCATTTAGTTATTTACCATCTTATTTTGTAACACATTTCTTTACATGGCCTTAACAAAGTACTGAACAGATTATAAAGGTTTTCCTTTTATTACTCACCCTGTAGCAATGTTAACACTGGACTCCACCATGACCACATATACATTTACCACAGATAAGGGGAGGGAAGCTTCCTGCAGTTCTGCTTACCTCACTAGGCAGATAAAACCCTAAAGTTGTACCTTGGTAAGTTCTTTAAATTTTTTGAACTTCTTACCACTATACAAAAAAAACATTTAATTCATAAAAGTGTTGAAATGATTAAAATAATTAATGCAAAGCATCTAATATTACCTTAGTGTGCACACACACACACACACACACAAACCCAAACTCACTGCCATTGAGTCGATTCTGATTCATAGTGACCCCCTTTGGGATTCTGAGGTAGTAAATCTTTACAAAAGTAGATTACCCAGTCTTCCTTACACAGAGTGGCTGGTAGGTTTGAATTGCCAACCTACTGGTTAACAGTCAAATGCCTTAGGCACTACACCACCAGAGTTGCTCAGGCTTACCCACCAACCAAACACCAATTCACTGCCATCAAGTCGATTCGACTCATAGAAACCCATCTTTGGGTTTCCAAGGTGCAGAAGTAGATTGTCCAATCTTCCTTCTGAGGAGTGGCTGGTGCTATTGAACTTCCAGCCTTCTGGTTAGCAGTAAAATGCCCTAGGCACTGCACCACCAGAGCTCCCCTTCTCATGACTAGCTGTAATCAAATGCTTAGCACATAAAAGAAAATTGATGTTATTGAGCTAAATGAAGAATAATGGGATGATCTGTATAAAAAATGGATTGTTTTGCATGATTATGTTTCCTTCTTTCTCCAAATCCTGGAAGTCCAGATCTGAGCAATCAATGATTCTTCTCCTCAGAAAATATACCCTATCACCTAAATATTAAATCTACTCATTTTGATACTATGTTCTGCTCAGCCCATTTAACAATGAAACACTGAAAATATGGACCCCTATTAATTTGATTAATGCTGCTTTTGTTGCCAGGAAGGATTACATTGAGTGCTTTCACACCAATTTGATTTTCACACATCAACTAGGGTAGGAAATGATGGAGAATGATGTTATTAAGACTTACCACTGGGTTCCAACACATTAGAAATAATGAAGTACCCCCCTAAAGGAGGGGAGATGAGGACAAATTGGTCCCATACCAGTGGGATGAATTTATACAGAATACCATCATTTTTACATAACACTAGATTGTAGCCATTTATATATATTGTCTCATCTGACACCTCCATGACATAATCCTCATTTCACTGATGAGGGATGAATAATACGGGGACTAGAGGACTCACCTAGGAGATACAGCAGGAGAAGATATTCCTTATCCCCCATACCAAAACCAAACCAAAATCACTGCCATGGTGTTGGATCTGACTCATAGCGACCCCTCCTTGGGTTTCCAAGGCAGTATTACTACGGAAGTACTTTGTCCAACCTTCCTTCTGACGAGTGGCTGGTGGGTCTGAACCACCAGGCTTCTGGTTAGCAGTCAAATGCCTTAGGCACGACACCACCAGAGCTCCTACGCCCCATATACTAGTTCTATAAGTACTAGATATCTGCAAAAAAGCAGAAGATCACTCTGGCTAGTATACTGAGAATAGACTACAAATGGGCAAGCATAGGAGTATGTAGAGAAGTTGCAGCCATTCAGGTAGCATGAATACCAGGGAAGATGATAAGCAGTCAGATGCTGAATATGTTTTAAAGTTGTTGTTATTTGTTGTTGTTATGTGCTGCCGAGTTGGACACGACTCATAGCGACTCCTCCTTGGGTTTCCGAGGCAGTATGACTACGGAAGTAGACTGCCCCATCTTCCTTCCCAGAAGTGGCTGGTGGGTTTGAACCGCCAGCCTTCTGGTTAGCAGTCAAGTGCCTTAGGCACTATGCTACCAACGCTCCTATGTTTTAAAGTAGAGCCAAAAATATTATATGTGTGATGTGAGAGAAAGAGAAAAAGTAATGATGACTCTGAGATTTAGGGGCTAAGCAATTGGAAGATTAAAGCTGACCCTAAAGGAGATGAGGAAGAATGTGGGTGGAGTAAGCTTGGGGTATAACATTCAGAAGTTTAGTTTTGAAAATGTTGGTTTTGTAATATTTCTTAGATATACAAACAGAGATGTTGACTAGGGAGTTGGAGGTATGGCTCCTGAGTTCAGAAGAATGATCTTGGAGTCACTGGTGTTTAGATTATATATAAAGCTTCAAAGAGAAACTGGATGAGATATCCAAACAAGTAAGTGTAAATAGAGAAATAAATAGGACCAGGAACTAAGCTCCAAGGCCCTCTAACATGAAGAGGTTAGAGAGAAAATGAGGGGAAAAAAAAGTGACTAAGAACAGAAGAGAGGTAGAAAAAAAAATAGGGAAAGTGGGGTGCCCTGGAAACAAAGAGCAGAATGTGTGTGACAAGGAAGAGGGAGGGGTCAAGTGTGTCAAAAAATTTTCATTTGGAAATTACTAGGAATCAGACTAAATCATTGGATTTAGGAAAGTGACATTATAGGAAAATGACTTTAATAGAAGAAAGAGTGGTGGAGTGGTCAGATAAAATCAGATTGGACAAAAAATAAGAATTGGAGATAGAATACTAAAGAGTATAAAGGAGTTTTGTTACAAAAAGAAACAAAATAAAACAAAAAGAGGTTCTGGAAAGAAGAAATGTGGAAAATTGTTTTTGTTTGCTTGTTTTTAGTTAGAGGAATAGCAGGTATAATTGAAAAACTTTAGTATTCATGAGATCAATTTGCTCTTTTCATAAAAATGCCAATTCCCAGGCCATGCTTATAAGTTTATGGAAATAATCTGTTATAGAGCAAAGCCACATAACAAGTCGGAGACAATACCATAAACAGATTATGGTTCTTGAAAATATGTGTGTTGATGGAATTTAAAATAGATGAAGGATTGGCTTTAGAAAGGAGAAGGGACAATTCTTGTATTGTAGTAGAGGGAAAGAGGACCAAATGGCAGACACGGGCAGTTTTGTATATTTGAGATCAGGAAGTTGGGGGAATTTCTAAAAACTTACATTAGTAGTAAGGTTTACTTAGCAGTAAGGTTGTCTTTGAGGCTGGTGGTTCAAGCCCACCAGCCACTCCTCGGAAGGAAGGTTGGGCAATCTACTTCCATAGTGATACTGCCTCAGAAACCCAAGAAGGGGTCGCTGTGAGTTGAATTGACTCTATAGCACTGAGTTTGGTTTTTGGAAAGTTTTCTTTGGGAGCTCTGGTAGCATAGTGCCTAAGGCACTTGATTGCTAACCAGAAGGCTGGCGGTCCAAACCCACCAACTACTCCTTGGAAGAAAGGTTGGGCAATCTACTTCCATAGTGATACCTCCTTGGAAACCCAAAGAAGGGTCGCTATGAGTCCAGTCTGACTTGAGGGCACATAACAACAACAACAAGAAGAGAGGGTAAAAAAAATAAAATACAAAATAAACCAACTATTCAAAGGACAATTGCTTTGCATTAGTCATCTCTCTATCATATCAAATGAGCTATTTGCCTTTCAATCAAGGAACACATTATGACAAATCACAACCCCTAGATTAGAACCAAACAGCCCCAAGCACAGTTCTGTCATTATTTCCCCTGTGATTCCTGTAAGCAAATGACACATGGGAAATAATGAGTTGTGAGAAAGACAATATGATTGCTGCTAAAGAAAAGAACCCTATTTCATGGCATGGCCCTGCACTAATTATTTCCCAGAACCCTTTAATTGCCTGTCTTGGTACTCTGTGCTCCTCTACACCCTGAATGGCAAACTGGTAATTCACTGCAGAAGGTTGGGAAACAGGATAAGATGTATCAAGGGTTCCCTTTAGCTTTCTGCCCTTGTCTAGATACAACACACTGATACTTAATGTTATTAATTTAAAGTTTTTAAAAGAGTTTTTTTTCCCAAGTAAAAATTAGCCCTGAATTAAGAAAGAAAAAGCAAAAAGTCAAAGGCACTAACAATAACACCAAGGCTATATGTCCAGTCCATTGGCTCTAGACAAAGTACTAAAAGCTAACAGAAGGCAAAACCAACCCAGGAACAAAATCAAGGAGAATTTAAAATCTAAAGTCAGTTTGTAGGGAAGAGTAGCTACATATAAAATATTTGTTCTTTCTCAGGACAGACTCCAATTCTGTTTTACATGTTCTTAGTTAATATTTTTGTTTCTAAATAATTCAGCTTTTCAAAATTTATTAAAAGAATAAGTGCTCTAGAGTGTGGCATTATATACACATAGCCAAGTCTGAATTTCTACTTCTTTAAAGAGTAAGATGGTACTCAAATAGTTGTTATTGTTGTTGTTATGTGCCGTCGAGTCAAACCTGACTCATAGCG
>NW_006925675.1:0-992 GCF_000298275.1 Orycteropus afer afer | reverse complement strand
TCCTAATTAAAAAAAAAAAGAAGAGTGCTGAACAGGAGGGAGTTCATGGTAAAATGTTCTCTGTGAGAGCAGATGCTCCATAAACCAATGTCACTTCATAATGAAGTCTAGTGACTGAAGTTGATGATGCCTCATACTGGTTGATGCAATGTGAATGTATATAGAAGTATGAATTTAGGTTCATTACTCCACTGTTTGAAATAGAAGCATTTGATTAGCCTTTACCTACATATTTCCTATTACCTGATTACTGATGTGAAGACAGCCTGATGTTTGAATGACTCCTAAGATTTCTAAGAATCTGGACTCCCCCTAATTGACTTTGTTAAAAGAATGGTCACCTCTCCAAGATAGCCTGAAACAATAGGACACACATACATGGCTTACACAGAAAGTCCCTGGTACATCTTCCCTTCTTTGTTGTAGTTTGCATTGGTGTCCCTTTCCAAACTTTCTTCATGCCTTTGCTGATTTTTATCAGCCTGAAATTCTTCACCTCAAAGTAATCTAGTAAAAATCCTATACCAGCAAACCAAACCCACTGCCATTGAATCAATTCTGACTTATAGCAACCCCCATTGGGTTTCCTAGGCTATAAATCTTTACAGAAGTAGATTGCATCATCTTCCTTCCACAGAGCAACTGGTGAGTTTGAACTGTCAACCTTCTCATTAGTAGCTAAATGCCTAAGTCACTACACCACCAGAGCTCCTTAGTCAAAATCCACTATATTGTTTCCTTAAATTCCAGCTGAAGGCTCACTGCATTTGGGAAGAAATCTTTGATTAGTCCAGTCAGCACTGCTCTTTTGTATCTTAAATTTCTGCTGTGTTTGTAACATATCTAAGAAAATTCATGATCAAATTTAGCAATACAATGTTGTTGTTGTTGTTAAGGGCCGTCGAGTCGTTTCCGACTCATAGTGACCCCATGCACAGCAGAACGAAACACTGCCCTATCCTGCGCCAGCCCCACAATCCCTGCTATACTTG
>NW_006925674.1:9169-9861 GCF_000298275.1 Orycteropus afer afer | reverse complement strand
GAGGCAGTATCACTACGGAAGTAGGATTGCTCAACCTTCCTTTTGAGGAGTGGCCGGTGGGTTTGAACTGCCAGCCTTCTGGTTAGCAGTCAAGTGCTTTAGCCACTATGCTACCAGAGCTCCTAATGGTATATATATGTATGTTTTATTATATTATTACTTTTATTGTGGTGAAAACATACACAAGATGACATTGGCCAAAACAGCAACTTCAGTATTTACAATTCAGAGACATTGATGACATTTTTCACGTTGTGCCACCATTGTTGCTATCCTTTTCCAAAATATTCCACCACCGATAGCATAAACTCAGTGTCCCCAAACAAAAGCTTCCCCTTTCCTCCTCCCTCCTACCCCTGATACCCATTAATAATCTTTGGTTTGTACACACACACACACACACGTGTGTGTGTGTATGTATGTGTGTGTGTGTGTGTGTATATATATATATATAATATATATATATATCTCCTCCACCATCCTATCTAGGAATTTAGCCTCCCTCTCCCATCTCTGGTAACCAACAAAGTTTCCTTCCATGTGTAAACTTTTCTCGACATTTTACAGTAGTGGACTAATACAATATGTGTCCTTCCGTGATAGACTTAATTCACTCAGCATAACGTCCTCCGAGTTCATCCACAATATGTTTTGCAGATTCTACATTATTCTTTAGGGGTGCGTAGTATTCT
>NW_006925674.1:6288-7324 GCF_000298275.1 Orycteropus afer afer | reverse complement strand
AGGGGTCGCTATGAGTCGGGGCCGACTCGATGGCACATAACAACAACAACAGGTATATGTATATGTGTTCCTGGTAAGATTTACTCCCAAGTATTTTATCTTTTTGGTGGCTATTGTAAATGGTACTGATTTCCTTATTTCCTTTTCAGAGACCTCTTTGCTGGTGTAAGGAATCCAACTAATTTTTATATGTTGATCTTGTATCCTGCCACTATGCTAAATCTCTCAGTTAGTTCCAGCAGATTTTTTACTGAGTCTCTTGGGTTTTCTAGGTATAAAATCCTATCATCAGCAAATACAGATAGATTTACTTCTTCCTTGCCAGTATGGATGCCTT
The DNA here is from genome assembly GCF_000298275.1 of Orycteropus afer afer. Classification (NCBI taxonomy): domain Eukaryota; kingdom Metazoa; phylum Chordata; class Mammalia; order Tubulidentata; family Orycteropodidae; genus Orycteropus; species Orycteropus afer. The sequence goes on along the minus strand of NW_006925674.1, from coordinate 6,987 downwards.
TGATTTCCCTTTCTTGCCTTATTGCCCTGGCTAGCACTTCCAATACAATGTTGAATAGAAATAGAGAGAGAGGGCATCCTTGTCTGGTTCCCCCCATTCGCAAGGGGAATGGTTTCAGTCTCCATTGAGATTAATGTTGGCTGTTGGTTTTGCATATATACCCTTTATTATGTTGAGTAATGTCCCTTCTATTCCTATTTTTCTGATAGTTTTTATCAGGAATCATTGTTGGATTTTATCAAATGCCTTTTCTGCATCTATTGATATAATCATATGATTCTTTTCCTTTATTTTACTTATGTTTGGATGACGTTGATTGCTTTTCTAATGTTGAACCATCTTTGCATACTTGATACACTCTACTTGGTCATAATGTATTATTTTTTTTATATGTTGTTGGAGTCTATTGATAGGATTTTGTTGAAGATTTTTGCATTGGTTTTCATGAGGCATATTGGTCTTGTAGTTTTCCTTTCTAGTGGTACCTTTGCCTGGTTTTGGTATCAGTGTTACGTTTTTTTCATAAAATGTATTTGGGAGGATTCCTTCCTTTTCTATTTTCTAGAATAGTTTGAGTAGGATGGTGAGAGCTCGTCTCTAAATGATTGTTAGAACTCTCCAGTGAAATGACCTGGGTAAGGACTTTATTTTGGTAATTTTTTTATGAACTGTTCAAGTTTTATCTTTAGTTTTGAGTCT
>NW_006925674.1:4167-4823 GCF_000298275.1 Orycteropus afer afer | reverse complement strand
AGAGACAAGTACTGATTTGGGTGAAGTGGAAAGGGTAATGTACCAAAAATTAGTGATCAACATGGTGGCATTGAGGAAAAGGTAGACAGAGAGGTACTTGCGAGGTTCAGACAACAAAATGAACCCTTTTGCATGTACAGTATTGCATTGTCAGTGATGACATGCATTGATCTACAGTTGGATAGATTGGTGGATAGGCTGAACAATCATGTATGTCTAGGCAGCAGAGAGAGTGCCCATGACCACGTATAGGGGAACAAGTAGTTTGTCCCTATTTTTTCTTAGATGTTCTCTGTAGTTTTAGGGTTTCCACTTAGGTATTAGATTCTTCTAGTGTTTATTTTTGTCTGTGGTGTGAGGTATGGATCCTGTTTAATTTTTTTTTTTTTTGCAAACAGATATCCAGTTATTCCAGTACTATTTGTTAAAAAAGAACGCCTGTTCCCTATTTAATGAGTTTTGGCTGTTTCTTAAAGATTAGCTGTCCACAGGTGGATGGATTTCCTTCTGAGTTCTCAGTTCTATTCCATTGTTGTATATGCCTCTTGTTGAACCAGTAGTAGGCTATTTTGACTACTGTGATTGAATTGCACATTTTGAGATTGGGATGAGTAAGCACTTTCACTTGTTCTTCATTAGTAGTGCTTTAATTTTCT
>NW_006925674.1:2025-2812 GCF_000298275.1 Orycteropus afer afer | reverse complement strand
GGCTCTCTTTCCACTTCCTCCCTGTAGTTACCTCTTTTCTGTACCCTTCCCTCCCATGCACTTCCATCCGCTGAGCTATCTCCCTGTCCAAACATTGCCCTTCTGTTCTCCCAGGATTGATCTGTCCAAGTAGTGTATCTACTACATATAAATGTTTAGCACCTATACCTGTTTTTGTTTGGCTGGAAGCCACAGGAGTGAGTCCAATTCCAGACCTGAAGGGTAGTTAGGGGCCATAGTCTCAGGGGTCTTACCAGGCTCTATCAGACCAACACACCTGGCTCTATTTTTTTTTTAGTGGTTTTGAGTTTTGTTCTACATTGTTCTCCCACTCAACCCAGGATCGCCCCAGTAGCTACTCACCAAAGTAGAATGAAGAACCACGTTTCTGTATAGTGTTACGGCACTGATGTCCCCTGTGACCATGGTCCCAAGAATTTGGGCATATTATTATTATAAAAAATTTTGGTTTTAATTTTTACTATGATTTGGGTGAAAGTTTGCAAAGCAAATTCACTTTCCATACAGCAGCTCATATACACTTTGTCTCATGACACTGACTGTAATTTACCAGAAAGCAGCAGCTTCCCTCCCACTTCCTCCCCATAGTTACCTCTTCCCTGTGTCCTTCTCTCCCATGCACTCCTACCCCTTGAACTGTCTCCATGTGCATACACTGCCCTTCTATTCTCCCATGGTTGACCTCTCCAAGGAGTGTATCTACCTAATATAAATGTTCAGCTCATATGCCTGTCTTTTGTTTGGCTGGAAGCCACAGGAGTGGGTT
>NW_006925674.1:0-875 GCF_000298275.1 Orycteropus afer afer | reverse complement strand
GAATATTCTTTTGTTCATTAAAGTAAATACCACTGATGTTCACAAAAGGCCATTACAAATTCCACAGAATGGATGGCCTTATTTTCATCAGCATAATATCTCATACAATATCAAAACAAAAACCTGATGATCAGAAGTTTTCTATATTTTTTCAATCAGCTATGTGCAACATGACAATAGTCCTATTTTTCTTCCTCTGTCTTCTACTCATCAGACCTTGTTCAATTGATTTCATCACCAAAACCTAAAAGTTAGTTCTGTCACTTCAGCCTCCACTTAAAAATATCTGCATTGGCATTTGTACCAAGTCACTAAAAAGATGAAACACGTTGTACATAAATAATTTTTTTAAAAAAAATGTTGCTCTAGAGTGTTTTTCTTTCCTAAGAGTAATTTTTCAACAACTTGCTGTCCTCAGATAAAACTTATAACCAAATTCAGAAGTTCAGTGAATATCCCTCATGCTTTTTAGATGATAAATTACTCCTTTCCATTAGGTGTTGCAGGAAATCCATTTAACTCAGACATTCCTGCTATTATTATTATTATACACAGGGTTGCTATAAGTCAGAGCCCTAGATGGCTCCTAACAACAACAAGAATACTGGATTTTTCATTGGTCAGTTCTCTGTAAGTTGTTAAGCATTTTAAATGTATAATGTATTTTTTTTGGTCACAATAATAAAAATTGTGAAGAAGTTTTTGTTTGCAATTTGTAAAGACACAAATCAAAACTTTTCAAGTAAAATACTGATTCCGATGCTTGGATGCTTTGATGGTTCTGTTTGTGTGTCAACTTGGCTGGGCCTGGTTGAGTGGCTGGGCAGCTGGTGGTAGTTATTCCCCATGATGAGACTGGTAATCAACTCCATGGT
>NW_006925673.1:8902-9610 GCF_000298275.1 Orycteropus afer afer | reverse complement strand
ACTGCTAAGGCTGAGAAACCCGAACGTTGACAAGTAAAAAGGCACAATCCCAAAGTTACCAAACCACATGGTAGGCCATTAACTTAAGTCCGTTGTAAGTCCCAAGGTCGTCAGAGCATAGCAGGCTGCTGAGCAGCGACAGGGCTACATGCAGTGTCCAAGCATGCCATAGGCTAGAGACCATTCCCAAGGCTTCTCCTTTTATACAGGAAGCAGACCACATCTCAAAGGCAGCTACTCAGCTTCTTGTGGTAGATCCCACCATGGAGTTGATTGGTAATCTCATCATGGGGAATAACTACTACCAGCTGCCCAGACACTCAACCAGGCCCAGCCAAGTTGACACACAAACGTAACTACCACAGTATTGATTTCCTTATTTCTTTTTCAGAAATGTCTTTGCTGGTGTAGAGGAATCCAACTGATTTTTGGATGTTGATCTTGTATCCTGCCACAATTCTAAACTTCTCAATGAGTTCCAGTAGATTTTTGACTGCGTCTCTTGGGTTTTCTTGGTATAGGATCATATCATCAGCAAATAGGGATAGTTTGACTTTTCCTTACCAATTTGGATCCTTTTGATTTCCCTTTCTTGCCTTATGGCCCTGGCTAGAACTTCCAGTACAATGTTGAATAGAAGTGATGATAGAGGGCATCCTTGTCTGGTTCCTGTTCACTAGGGGAATGGTTTCAGTCTCTCTCCATTGA
>NW_006925673.1:4479-6087 GCF_000298275.1 Orycteropus afer afer | reverse complement strand
ATCTGTCCACCCATCTATCCACCCATATAACCATGTTTGCCTTCACTACAATGCAGTACTTTATGTGCAAAAGACTTCATCTTTGTTGTCTATACTTCCCATATATCTCTCTCTGTCTTTCTCTTCCTCAATGCCACCATATTCATTACTCACATTTGGTACATTGCCCTTCTCTTCACCCAAATCAATACTTACCTCTGTCTATTTAAGTGTTCCCTCCCCTACCCTCCCACCCCTGGTAACCAACAAAGAAAATTTCCTTCCATAGATAAACCTTTCCTTGACTTTATAATAATGGAGTAATATAATATTTGTCCTTTTGTGATTGACTTTTTTCACTCAGCATAATGTCCTCCAAGTTCATCCATGTTATGTCGTGTTTTGCAGATTCTAAATTATTCTTTAGCATTACGTAGGTTTCCATTGTGTGTATGTACCATAGTTTGGTTATCCATTCCTCAGTTGATGGACACCTAGGTGGTTTCCATCTTATGGCTATTGTAAATTGTGCTGCGATGAACATGGGTGTGCATATATCTGTTCTTGTCATGGCTCTCATTTCTTTAGGATATATATCTAGTAATGGAATGGCTGGGTCAAATGGTATATCTAATTCCAACTTTTGAAGGAATCACCATACTCCTTTCCACAATGGTGGTACCATTTTACAGTCACACCATCAGTGTATGAGAGTCCCAATTTCTCCACATCCTCACAAGCATTTGTTATTTTCTTTGCTTCTAGTGCTGGAGCAAGATGGTATCTCGTTGTTTTGATTTGCATCTCTCTAATAGCTAATGATCATGAGCATTTCTTCATATGTTTGTGGGCCACTTGAATATCCTCCTTGGTGATGTGTCTATTTATGTCTTCTGCCCATTTTTTTAATTGCATTGTTTGTTTTTTTTATTAGTGAGGTGTTGCAGTTTTCTATAAATTCTAGACATAAGTCCCTTGTCAGATATGTCATTACCAAATATTTTTTCCCAATCTGTATGTACTCTTTTGATTCTTTTGGAGAAGTCTTTGGAATGCACATAAAAATTTAATTTTTAGAAGGTCCCAATCATCTGGTTTCTTGTCTGCTGTTTGTGCATTTTGAGTTATGCTTGATAGTCTATTTGTGCCATTTTTTAGGGCCCCTAAATTTGCCCCTAGTTTTTCCTTGAGGAACTCTGTAGATTTAGGTTTCATATTTAACTCTTTGTTCTGTGGGGAGTTCATTTTTGTGTTTGGTGTGAGGAACAGATCTTGTTTCATTTTTCTGCAAATGGATCTCCAGTTTTGCTAGCACCATTTATTAAACAAACATTCTCTTCCCCATTTCATGAATTTTGGTCCTTTGTCAAAGATCAGCTGACCATGTTGTTGTTATGGTTAGGTGCCATCGAGTCATTTCCACCTCATAGTGACCCCATGCACAGCAGAACAAAACACTGCCCGATCGGGCACCAGCTCCATGATCCCTGTTATACTTGAGCCCATCATCACAGCCACAATGTCAATCCATCTCATTGAAGGCCTTCCCCTCTTTCATCGACCGTCCACCCTACCAAGCATGACATCCTTCTCCAGGGAATGTTCCCTTCTGACAACATGACCAAAATA
>NW_006925673.1:1698-3744 GCF_000298275.1 Orycteropus afer afer | reverse complement strand
GTTCCACAATCAGCTCCTGTCCTGGTTTTGGCTGAAGATATTGAACTTTTCCACTGCCTCTTGCCACAGATGTAGTCAATCTGATTCCTGTGTGTTCCATCTGGTGAATCCATGTGTAGAACTGCCTTTTGTGTTATTGAAAAAGGGCGTTTGCAATGAATAAGTCTTTGTTCTTGCAAAATTCTACCATGCAAGTACCAGCATTATTTCTGTCGCCAAGGCCAAATTTTCCAACTACCGGTGATTCTTCTTTGTTTCCAACTTTCGCATTCCAGTCACCCGTGATAATTAACACATCCTGATTGCATGTTCAGTCAACTTCAGACTGTAAAAGTTGATAAAAATCTTCAGTTTCCTCATTTTAGCTTTGGTGGTTGGTTGGTGTATAAATTTGAATAATAGTTGTATTAATGGAATTAACACATCCTGATTGCATGTTCAGTCAACTTCAGACTACAGAAGTTGATAAAAATCTTCAGTTTTCCTCATCTTAGCTTTGGTGGTTGGTTGGTGTATAAATTTGAATAATAGTTGCATTAACGGATCTTCATTGTAGTTGTATGGATATTATCTATCACTGACAGCGTTGTACTTCAGGACAGATCTTGAAACATCCTTTGTGATGATGATGCCATGCCATTCCTCTTCAAACTGTCATTCCCGGCATAGTAGATCATATGGTTGTCTGATTCAAAATTGCCATAGCCATTCCATTTCAGATCATTAATGCTGAGGATATCAATCTTTATGCATTCCATTTCATTCTTGATAACTTACGATTTTCCTAGATTCATACTTCGTACATTCCATGTTCCGATGATTAATGGATGTCTGCAGCTGTTTCTCCTCAATTTGAGAGAGCCACATCAGCAAATGGAGGTCTTGAAAGCTTTACCTTATCCATATGAGTAAAGGTGGGTTTACTCAGATGATGCAGCTCTTTCCCAGTCCTATTTTGAGAGCCTTCTAACCTAACCTGACTATTCATATAGTTGTGTGGTGATGTATCAAACAGGGTTTCTTTGCTATTCATAAGGTTTTCCCTGGCCAATTCTTTGAAAAGTGGATGGCCTCCTCCTTCTTCCTAGTCCATCTCAGTCTGTAAGCTGGGCTGATACCTGTGTACCACGTGCATCCCGCTGGGTTTGAAACACCAGTGACTCAGCCTCAAAACTCACATCAACATGTCACCACAGTAGGACAAACTGCCAGATAAGTTTGTCTCCCTGTTGGAAACTTCTCCTACCACCCTTACCTGGATCCCTGCAGCGGACTCCTCCTCTGTTCAGATTCCTAGGCCTTTTAATCCCCTTTCTCCCGCTCTCATGCCCTGCTGCTTTGGGCATGCCTGGGTTCCCTCTTCTCATCTGGATCCCTACAGCTGACTGCACTATTTACAATAGCCAAAAGATGGAAACCACCTAGGTGTCCATGAACTGAGGAATGGATAACCGAACTTTGGTACATTCACACAATGGAATAGTAAGCAACCCTAAAGAATAACCTAGAATCTGCAAAACACTGCATAACATGGATGAACTTGGAGGGCATTATGCTGAGTGAAATAAGTCAATCACATGAGGACAAATATTGTATTAGTCAGTTATTGTAAAATCAAAGAATCGTTTATATATGGAAGGAATTTTCTTTGTTGGTTACCAGGGGTGGGAGGGGAGAGAAGGGAACACTGTTCGATAGGTAGAGATAAGTATTTATTTGGGTGAAGAGAAGGGCAATGTAGCAAATGTGAGTGATCAATATGATGGCATTGAGGAAGAGAAAGACATAGAGAGGTACATGGGAAGTGCAGACAACAAAGATGAACCTTTTTGTTTGTACAGTACTGCATTGTCAGTGAAGACAACATAGGTATATGGGTGGATAAATGTTTGGGCAGGCTGAACTATTAGGTATGTCTATGAAGCAGGGAGTGTACCCATGACCATGTATATATAGGGTTGGCAGATAATGGTTCTACAAGTGTATTTGTATGTGTTGTAAGAATTCCCAGGTGGGAAAGAAGTCCTGGAGTTCTGGCAAGATGGC
>NW_006925673.1:0-1041 GCF_000298275.1 Orycteropus afer afer | reverse complement strand
GGCTTGACTATTTTGGATATTCAAAGAGACAGTGCTCTCGCAGATTTCTGGGGCTTAAGAACACGTTCTGCTTTCCAGCAACCCCAAGGACACTCGGGGCCTGTAAGACTGAAAAGGTATGACATTCTTCTTGTTACTACACCCTACAGCCGCTTGGTGAATGGAGGTGTGGCCATCCCCACTCCCACCTACCTTCTGGGCCCACACGAAGTCTATCACAGTCTGTGTGCTCAGACAGAGCCTGGGTGCCCTACCCAGTCCTCCATCGATTTTTTTCTTTTTTTTATTTTCTTTTTTGCTTTCTTTTTCCCGGTGATTACTTTGCTTGTATTTGTCCATTTCAAACCAACCAATATTATTAATAATTTTGTCCTTTTTTTATTATTCTTAATCATCCCCTACCAGGTCCTAGTTTTCAGCATTTTTTTTTTTCTTTTCCCTGTGCCTGGTTGAAATTCTACACCCCCCCATTTAAGGTTTTTTTTTTTTTTCCTTTTCCCCCTTTAATTTTTTCTTGTGATTAACCCCATTCCTTGTTTTTCTTTTTGCATTCTTCCTGTTTTTTCTTCATTTATTGTTCTCCTTCCCTACTTTCTTTTTTCTTAGTGCTCTATCCCCAGATATTGCAGTTTTGCTTGTTTTTACCTCTTTTTTCCCTTTTCTCTTTTTTTGGTTACTGCTCCTGTGTGATTACATGGGGTGTTTTTCATCCATGGACTTTTACTTTTTTGATGGTTATTCAATTGTAATTTGTGTCTAATTGAGTGGGAGACAACAACAGTCCTTATAAGACACAACTACACCACACCTCCTGTGACTTCACTTACTGAGCGAGAGCCACTTCCTCCTTCTCCACGAATGGACCAATGATAAGAAACCACCAAGAAGAGCCTGAATCAACCTTGTCTGCTCTTCACAAACAGTTAACAGAGATCTAAATACAACAACGTCATGATGTCTCGGAAACAACAGAAGCTCACAGTCCACACAAGGAAGCAGGATAAAGTGGTAGAAACAAGGGAGCAGGATACAGACCCAGAA
>NW_006925672.1:9251-10127 GCF_000298275.1 Orycteropus afer afer | reverse complement strand
TTTTTTTTTGGTGACCCACTACTTTACCCAGCATGATATTCTTCTACAGGAACTGGTCCCTTCTGACAATGTGACCAAAATATGTGAGACAAAGTCTGGCCATTCTCACTCTAAGGAGCACTAGGGCTGTACTTTTTCCAAGACAGATCTGTTTCTTCTTTTGGAAGCTCATGGTTTTTCAGTACTCTTTGCCAACATCACAATTCATGTGCATCAATTCTTCTGCAGTTTTCCTTATTCATTGTCCAACTTTCATATGCATTATCAGATTACTGAAAATACCATGGCTTGAGTCAGGCACACTTGTCTTCAATGTAACATCTTCGCTATTGAACACATTTGTGTGTGTGTGATTTGGGGGTAAATTCACAGAGCAAATTCTCTTTCCATACAGCAGTTCTCATGACATTGACCAAAATTCAGCACAATGCAACAGCTCCCCTCCCACTTCCGACAATTACCTCTTCCCTGTGTCCATCCCTCCATGCACCCCTGACCCCCGAGCTGTCTCCCTGTGCACAAACATCCCTTCTTTACCCATGTTTGCCTTCACCGACAATGCAGTACTGTATGTGAAAAAGGGTTCATCTTTGTTGACCTCTGTCTTCCTCTTCCTCAATGACACCATGTTGATCACTCACATTTGGTACATTGCCCTTCTCTTCACCCAAATCAATACCAACCTCTACCTATCTAACAGTGTTACCTCCCCTCCCCTCCCACCGCTGGTAACCAACAAAGAAAATTTCCTTCCATAGATAAACCTTTCCTTGATTTTTACATAACAGACTAATACAATATTTGTCCTCTTGTGATTGACTTATTTCACTCAGCATAATGTCCTCCAAATTCATCCACATTATGTGGTGTTTTGCA
>NW_006925672.1:0-6409 GCF_000298275.1 Orycteropus afer afer | reverse complement strand
TCAATTGATCCTTTAATCATTATATAATGTCTGTCCTTGTCTTGTATGGTGGTTTTTGTCTTAAAGTCAATTTGATCAGAAATTAATATTGCCACTTCTGCTCTTTTACAGTTGCCATTTGCTTGATATATCTTTTTCCAACCTTTGATTTTTAGTCGATTTTTGTCTTTGTCTCTAAGGTATGTCTCTTGTAGGCAGCATATTGATAGGTTTTGTTTTCTTATCCAATCTGCAACTCTCCATCTCTTGAGTGGTGCATTTAATCCACTAACATTCAATGTAATTATTGACAAGTATGAGTTCTTTGCTGTCATTTTGGTATGTGTTTTTTCATCGTGTCCCTGGTTTCTTTGTTCCATACTATTTTCTGTGTTGAACTCATTATGTTTATGAATCATGTTATAATTTCCTTTGTTGCTGTTGTTTTAGTATTTGCTAAATATTTGTTCTTGTCTTCTTTTTTATTCTGATGTGAAGGTTTATCACTTTTCTTTGAGGTTACCCCGTGATTTATAATTTTCTCCCCAGGATTAGAACAGTCCATTCTATCTTGCAACTCTCTTGACTTCCTCACCATTTAGAAGTTCCTCAACACTTTTTAAGAGGTCCCTTGCAGGAGATTTGACCAGTGCAATAGATGTCTGATTTCTTGACTGTTGCTTCCATAGATGTTGATTGTGCATCCAGGTAAAATTAAATCCCTGACCACTTCAAACTTTTCTCCATTTATTATGGCATTGCTTATTGGTGCAGTTGTGAGGATTTTGTTTATGTTGAGGTATAATGAAGGCCGTAATCTTTGATCTTCATCAATAAGTGTTTCACGTCACCTTCACTTTCCACAAGCAAGGTTGTGTCATGTGTATATCTCAGTTTGTTAAGGAGTCTTCCTCCAATCCTGGTTCCACTTTCTTCACATGGTCCAGTTTCTCTGGTTATTTGCTCCAGATTGAATAACTATGATGAAAGGATATTCCCCTGATGCACATATTTCCTGATTTTAAACCACTCAGTATCCCCTTGTTCTGTCTGAATGCCTGCCTCTTGGTCTATTCATAGTTTCCTCATGAGCACAATGAAATGTTCTGGAATTCTCATTCTTCTCAATACTATCTATAATTGGTTATCATCCACAAAATAGAATGTCTTTGCATAGTCAAAAATAAACACAGGTAAACATATTTCTGGTATTCTTTGCTTTCACCCAAGATCTATCTGACATCAGCAATGATAGCCTTCATTCCACATCCTCTTCTGAATCCAACTTGAATTTCTGGAAGTTCCCTGTCAATATAATGCTGCAACCATTTTTGAATTATCTTCAGCAAAATTTTACTTGTGTGTGATACTAATGATAAATCCAACCCAACCAAACCCACTGCCATTGAGTTGACTGTGACTCATAAAGACCCCTATTAGGTTTCTAAGACTGTAACTCTTTATGGAAGTAGATTGCCCCATTTTCCTCCTGTGGAGCAGGTAGTGGGTTTGAACCACTGACCTTCTGGCTAGCAGCCAAATGCCTTACCCACAACAACACCAGAGTTTCTTGATATTAATGATATTGTTCAATAATTTCTACATTCTGTTGTTTCACCTTTCTTTGGAATGGGCATAAATATGGATCTCTTCCAGTTGGTTGGCCAGGTAGTTGTCTTCCAAATTTCTTGGCATAAATGAGTGAGTGCCTCCACCACTGCATCCATAAGTTAAAACATCTCAATGGGTATTCTGTCAATTCCTGGAGACTTGTTTTTCACAAATTCCTGCATTGCAGCTTGGACTTCTTTCAGTACCATTGGTTCTTGATCATATGCTACCTCCTGAAATGGATGAACATTGACCAATTGTTTTTGCTACAGTGACTTTGTGTATTCTTTCCATCTTCTTTTAATGCTTCCTGCATCATTCAATATTTTGCCCATAGAATCCTTCAATATTGCAACTTGAGACTTGAAATTTTTTACACTTCTTTCAGCTAGAGAATGTCAAATGTGTTCTTCCCTTTTGGTTTTCTAATTCCAGGTTTTTGCACATTTCATCATAATACTTTACATTGTAGTCTCAAGTCACCCTTTGAAATTTTCTGTTCAGCTCTTTTATTCATTATTTCTCCCATCCACTTTAGCTACTCTCCAGTTAAAAGCAAGTTCTAGAGTTTCTTCTTGCATACATTTTGGTCTTTGGTCTTTTCTTCCCTTTCTGTCTTTTTAAATGACTTTTACATTCTTCATGTATGATGTTCTTGATGTCACCCACAACTCATTTGGTCCTTGGTCATTGGTACTCAATGTGTCAAAGCCACTCTTCAGATGTTCTCTAAATTCAGGTAGGATCTAACCAAGGTCATATTTTGGGTTTCATGGAATTTTTAAAGTTTTATTCAGTTTCAACCTGAACTTGCATATGAGCAATTGATGATCTGTTCCACAGTCAGCTCCTGGCCTTGTTCTGACTGATGATATTGAGCTTCTCCATTGCCTCTTCCCATAGACATAGTTGATTTGATTCTGTGTATTCCATCTGGCAAGGTCCATGTAGACAGTCACTGTTTTTGTTGTTGAAAAAGGGTATTTGCAGTGAGTAAGGTTTTGGTCTTTCTTGCAAAATTCTATAATCGTATCTCCAGAATCATATCTATCACCAAGGCCATATTTTCCAACTACCAATGCTGCTTATTTGTTTCCAACTTTTGCATTCCAACCAATAGTAAATAGAAATACATCTTGATCACGTTTGGTTGATTTCAGACTGCAGAAGTTGGTAAAAATCTTTAGTTTCTTCATCTTTGGCTTTAGTGGTTGGTGTGTAAATTTGAGTAATGGTAGTATGAACTGGTCTTCCTTGTAGGTGGATAGATAGCATTGTCTTCAGGATTTATCTTGAAATGTTCTTTTTGACAATGTATGCAATGCCATTCCTCTTCAATTTGTCATTCCTTGCATAGTAGATCATATGATAATCAAATTCAAAATGGCCAATACTAGTACTTTTCAGCTTATTAATGCCTAGGATATTGATCTTTATGCATATCATTCATTTTTGACAACTTCCAATTTTCCTAGATTCATACTTTATACATTACATGTTCTGATAATTAATGGATATTTGCAGCTCTTTCTTCTCATTTTGAGTCATACTAGATCAGCAAATGAAGGTTCAGAAAGCATTACTCCATCCATGTCATTAAAGTTGACTCTACTTTGAAGAAGCAGCTCTTCTTCAGACATATTTGAGTGCATTCCAACCTGAGGAGCTAATGTTTTGGCAGTATATTAGATAATGTTTCACTGCTATTCATAATATTTTCCAGTAATATATCAGGCAGTGTTTCACTGATATTTAAGATTTTCAGTGGCCAATTTTTGTGGATGGCCCTGTCCTTCTTCCCAGTATGTCTTAGTCTAGAAGCTCCACTGGAACCTATCCAACATGGATGACCCTGCTGGTATTTGAAATACTAGTGGCATTGCTTCCAGCATCACAGCAACATGCATGCCACCACAGTACAACAAACTAACAGATGAGTGGAGGTTCTGAATAGCAATGTCTTTGCCTACAATATCCTGATTACCTTCTTTGGTAAGCAAATTTGTATTTCTCCTTTGTGAACCCTCCTCTAGTCCTCTATCCCCTAAAATGACCAGATTACTCTCTTCTTTGTACCAACATTCTACTTATTTCATGCTGCTAGTATGATATGCATCAACATGTTCAACAATTATTTGTTTACATAATTGGCAACTAGCTTTTGTGCTTCTTCAAGGATAGAACTACATGGGATATAGCAGCATGGTAATTCATTGAGTGATTATTTGTGAAGCACTATCATTGCTAATTTGTTATTTTATACCTATCTGATCACTTATTGAAGAAGGTAGAAGTATAAACAAACAATGTCCATAAAGTGCCGTAAATATAGTAGGAGATCATAGAAGGCATTTAACAAAGTTTGGAGCTTATAAAAAGAACTTCTAGGAGGAAGAGTTTCCTTAACGGAGCAAACTGCTGTTATTTATAGGAACACCTGGTTCCTATAGCTACAAATCCCTCCAGCATGTTGGTGTATCACAAAGATTATTTGTATTTAAATGGTTCTGTTATAGGTGGTTTCATGCATCTTTGCACTTTTCCCTTCCCCTGTTAAATTATGAGACTATGAGGCAGCACCTACTTTCCTTAACACTATTAAAGCTCCCTACCATGGTCAGTATTCAAAATACTGTTGTTACTGTTGTTATGTGCCACTGAGTTGGACCCAACTCAAAGCGACCCTCCTTGGGTTTCTGAGGTGGTATCGTTATGGAAGTAGGTTGCCCAACCTTCCTTCCGAGGAGTGGCTGGTGGGTTTAAACCACCAGTCTTCTGGTTAGCAGTCAAGTGCCTTAGGCACTATGCTCCCAGAGCTCCTATTCAAAATACAGTCAATGATAATGACAAATTTAAAGAAGTTGAAATAATAATAACCTTGACATTTTCATGTAACTTCAGAGGTACAAAACTTTTCCAAAAAAATACTAACTCATATTTTTTCATCACAATCTTTTATATTGTGGGTAATTTCCAGTTTTCCTAAATGTGGATGTAGACACAGAGTGCTTAATAACTTTTCCAGAATCATGTTGTTGTTGTTATGTGCCATCGAGTCAGACCCGACTCATAGCGACCCCTCCTTGGGTTGTTTTCAAACACCTCATTCAGTTGATAACAATTCCTACTATTTATGTAATAGTCATGCTGGTCTAAACTTTTATATTATCGTATTTATTATTACAATAACTTTAAGATGCTTGGGCCATTATTATTCTTATGTTATAGTTTATTTCGTATCTTAATAATACAGAATGTCATTTTACCAAAAAAAAAAAAAAAATGAGGCTCATAGAGTTTAACTTGCTCAAGGTTAAAAAATAAGGAAGTAGTGGATCATGACTCTATCCCAGTTCTTACTCTAGAGTTCAAGCCCTTAACCAGTATACCATACAGCACTGTTCCAAGGGCTAAATGGAATTGGTTCCTTCACTTGAGCAATTTATATCCTACCCGTAAGGGGGGAATAAGAGGAAGATGCAAAATTAATGTTTTAGGAGTGCTGTAACCACCACACATCTGCCAGTTTATTGTAATGTGGTAGCCTGCGCTTGCTGTGATGAGGTGGAAGCTATGCCACCAGTATAAGACAAATGAGGAAGAAGAATGTGGCAAATTACTTCTGAAAAAAATTGGCCACTATAAATCTCATGAATGCAGCAGAACATTATCTGACAGAGGACCAGATGAGCCCCTCACACTGGAAGTCACTTAAAATATGACTGGGACAGAGCTGACTCCTCAAGGTAGACTCAACCTTAAAGGCACAGAGAAAGTAAAATATTTGCTAATGTGGCATGACTCAAAAAGAGAAGAAACAGCTGCAAACATACATTAATATTCTGTAAGTGGAATGTACAAAGTATGAATCTAGGAGAAACTCAACTGTCACTGCTGTAGATTCGGATCCAACTCATAGCAACCCCTTCTTAGGTTTCCAAGGCAGTATCACTACAGAAGCAGATTGCCCAACCTTCCTTCTGAGGAGTGGCTGGTGGGTTTGAACTGCCAGCCTTCTGCTTAGCAGTAGAATGGCTTAGGCACTATGTCACCAGAGCTCTCAGGAGAAACAGAAGTTGTCAAAAATGAAATGGAATTTATAAGATCTATATTCTAGGCATTAGTGAGTCAAAACTGGCCATTTTGAAACAGACAATCATATGGTCTACTAAGCCAAAAATGAGAAACTGACATTCATCATCAAGAAAACATTCCATGGGAGTTCTGACAAGATGGTGGAATAGCAAAGCAATGAAACGCCATTTGAAACTGATACAGAAGATGATCCTGGAACCCTGAGCTTTGAAGGGAAGGATAAAGAAGTTATCCTATTAAATACCGAGTAGCAGAAGAACCTGAATGAAACAGTGAGTAAGGGAGCTGCAGACTGCTGGCTACTCAGGGCACAGCCATTTTGAATATTTCCAGATAGCAACCTAAGTATAGGCTCTACTCACCAAGGCTGCAGGGGCAAGGAATTGGTTCTGCTCACCAAGGGCTGCTTTGGTACCTGGCAACCAGAATGGAGAACAGTGAGGAAGGGTACAGGCGGATCTGTGGACTGCCGGCGGTTGCCCTCAGGGCGTAGCCATTTCGTATGTTTGAAGTGGCCTGTGCAGCCATTTTGAGTGTGTGTGGGTGGTTTTCTTGCTTGGACTGTGACTTGGGAATGGGCTCCGCCCACTGGGGACAGCATGGGCAACTGCACTGGAGATTGACAACTGGAAAGGTGGGACATTCCGTTGTTACTCTTGTGCCCTGTGCCCTCTTGGTGAAAAGGGGTGTAGCCATCACCCTATGTCCACATACCTTTTTTTTT
>NW_006925671.1:8495-10239 GCF_000298275.1 Orycteropus afer afer | reverse complement strand
ATACATTTTGGGCCTGGAATAAAACTCACTCCCAGGGGCTGGCTTTCAGCCCAATGGTAAACAAGATATACATGCAGACCACTCAGTGTGACACACCACATACTCTATGGAAATGCATCCCTTGGAGTAACCAACCATGGGGAACCAGAGGGGCAACATTTATATAGAGGAAAGGTAGGACACACAGGAGTGCATAACTGAGGGGCATGGAGGGGACAGCTACTGGGCAGGGAAGGGAGGATACTGGGTTTGGGTTGGAGATAGTAAATGGGGAGTGAAACTATGTGTACACGGAATGTTGAATGTAAAACAAACCCTGCTCTGTAAACTTGCACCTAAAGCACACACACATGCACAAAAAGGATAATTAAAAAAAAAAAATAGCTAGTTATCTTCCCACTGGAAATGTCTGGGAGTGGAGCTAAGTTTTGTTAACTGTGCATTGTCACCTGCAGAACAATACTATCTTCATTTTGCAGTATACTGCCTTTGCTGGCACCATTCTTATACAGTGAATAAACAGCTTTCCATCAAAATAAAAATACAGTTTAATAATAAAACATTCAACTTGAAAAATAAATAAGTAAATATTAAGTTTTTATATGTTTTTAATATTTTCTTTTTTCTCTGTATACAAGTTCCTTTCCCTGTTCTATTAAGATCAAAGGTGTAGAGTTCAAGTTCTGAATATCAGGTCCAGAGCAATACCATTTTTATGAGTGCTGTAACAACACTGATTTTTTACTTCTTTGACCAAAGTTGAAAAATTGTCATCTACATGAGCTCCTCAGTGCACAGCGGGGTCACATATGTAAATGTTATCAGTGATATTGATTTTCTGAACCAGAATATGCCTGCTAATTTATATTAATTATTACTTACTTATGGTAGTTCAGTTTGTGTGTCCACTTGGCTGGGTCTGGTTGAGTGGCTGGACAGTTAGTGGTAGTTATTCCCCATGAACTGGCAATCAGCTCCATGGTGGGATCTACCACAAGCAGCTGAGTAGCTGTCTTTGGGATGTTGTCTGTTTCCTGTATATAAGGAGAAGTCTTGGGGATAGTCTCTAGCATATGGCACATTTGGACCCTGCATGTAGCCATGTCATTGTTCAGCAGCCTGCCATGCTCTGCCAACCTGGGGACTTACAATGGACTTGAATGAATGGCCTGCCATGTTTTGGTAACATCAGACTGTGCCTCTTTACTTGTCAACCTTGGGCTTGGTAGCCTCAGCAGCCAGCAGCTGTCTGAGTGAAGAAAAGACTCCAGCTTCAGTGGGCTGGGAGCTGGAGGCAGAGCTGCAGCCCAACATCAAGGAGCTTTCACCCATCCCCTAGAGCCTGGCACATTGAATGGGACTTAAAGCCTTCAAACTGTAAGAGAATAAACTCACTTGTTAAGGTCATCCCATTTACGATATAAGTTTGCCAGAGCAGCTCTAGGTAACCAGAACACCACTTCTTCCTTGTGAGTTCTGAATAAATGGAGATATAAGCACCAAGTCAGACAGATGTAAATAATAGCTTCATTTGTGATAAATGCAGATTGAATAATATAGCTTTGATGAAAGGGTTGCCTCAAACTGATCTCTGCAAAGTTAGAAGCAGAAATTGCAAGGTATGGATACTCCGTCCAAGTGAGCTAACAAAATGGCCAATAAAGACAAGAGGGGAGAATGTTTTTGGTATGGATATCCAGTCATTGAACAGATTAGGTCATTCATGAGCAGTGATTTTACCTCA
>NW_006925671.1:6659-7632 GCF_000298275.1 Orycteropus afer afer | reverse complement strand
TCCAAGTTATTTGGACAGTACAAAGTGGTAGATTAATTTTTAACTAATTGCTTCTTTATGATATTAGTTAACTTGTTTTTCTATCACCCAATTTCCACTAATATGTTTATTAGATTTAGATTCTTGATTTAGATTCATGTTTTTAGGCAAAAATTGTTGAGAGATGAGATTGTATGCATCCTAATTCATCATGACATGTTGTGTTGTTGTTAGGTTCTGTTGAGTTGTCTCTGACTCATAGCGACCCTAGGCACAGCAGAATGAAAAGCTGCTTGGTCTTGAGCCAACTCCACGATGCCTGCTATACTTGACCCCATGGCTGCAGCCACCTTGTCAATCCGTCACGTTGAAGGCCTTCCCCTCTTTTGTCAACCCTCCACCTTACCAGACATGATATCCTTCTCCAGGGAATGGTCCCTTCTGGCAACATAACCAAAGTATGTGAGACAAAGTCTGGCCATTCTCACTTTTAAGGAGCATTCTGGCTGCACTTCCTCCAGGACAGACATGTTAGGTCTTTTAGCAGTCCTTGGTACTTTCAGCATTCTTCACCAACACCACAGCTCAAAAGCATTAGCACTTCTTTGGTCTTCCTTATTCATTGTCCAGCTCTCACATGCATATAAGGTGATTGAAAATACCAAGGCTTGTGTCAGGTGCACCTTAGTCCAGAAGGGGACATCTTTGCTCTTGAAAACTTGAAAGAGGTCCTTTGCAGCCAACTAGCCACAGTACTATGTCATCTGATGTCCTGACTGCTGCTTCCATTGGCGTCGATCATAGAACCAAGCAATGTGAAGTCTTTCACAACTTCAATCTTTTCTATTTATCGTAATGCTGCTTATAGGTCCAGTTGTGGGGAGTTTTGTATTCTTTATATTGAAATGTAATCCATACTGCAGATGGTATTCTTCAATCTTCATCAGTAAGTACTTCAAGTCATCCTCACTTTCAGCAAGCAAAGTTGTTTCAT
>NW_006925671.1:4112-5149 GCF_000298275.1 Orycteropus afer afer | reverse complement strand
ACCAGTTCTTTTTGGTACAGTGACTCTGTGTATTCCTCCCATCTTCTTTTGATGTTTCCTGCATCATTCAATATTTTGCCCATAGAATCTTTCAATATTGCAACTGAGCTTACATTGTTTCCTCAGTTCTTTCAGCTTGAGAAATGCCAAGCATGATCTTCCCTTTTGGTTTTCTAACACCAGATCTTTGCACATTTCATTATAGTAATGGGCTTTGTCTGCTCAAGCTGCTCTTTGAAATCTTCTGTTCAACTCTTTTATCTAGTCATTTCGTCCATTTGCTTTAGCTACTCGTTGTTCAAGGGCAAGTTTCAGAGTCTTTTCTGACATCCATTTTGGTCTTTTCTTTCTTTCTCATCATTTTAATGACCTCTTCTTTCTGCATGGATGATGCTCTTGATGTCATCCCACAGTTCTTCTGGTTTTCAGTCATTGGTGTTCAGTGCATCAAATCCATTCTTTAGATGGTCTCTAAATTCAGGAGGGATATATTCAAGGTCATATTTTGGCTCATGTGGACCTATTTTAATTGTCTTTAACTTCAAGTTGAACTTGCATATGAGCAGTTGATGGTCTGTTTCACAATCAGCTCCAGGCCTGGTTTTGGCTGAAGACATTGAGCTTTTCCATCTCCTCTTGCCACAAAGTCAGCAATCTGATTCCTGTATACTTCATCTGGCAAAGTCCACATGTATAGCCGTCCTTTGTGTTATTGAAAAGGGTATTGCAATGGATAAATCATTAGTCTTACAAAATTCTATCATGCAATCTCCAGCGTTATTTCTGTCACCATTTTCCAACTACTGGTGATTCTCCTTTGTTTCCAACATTTGCATTTCAATAACCAGTAATAAGCAACACATCTTGATTGCATGCTTGGTTAATTTCAGACTGCAGAAATTGATAAAAATTGTCAATTTCCTCATCTTTGGCTTTGGTGGTTGGTTCATAAATTTGAATAATAATAGTATTAACAGGTCTTCCTTGTGGACATATGGATATTATCCTATCACTGATTGCATTGTACTTCAGAATGG
>NW_006925671.1:3033-3548 GCF_000298275.1 Orycteropus afer afer | reverse complement strand
CAGACAGACAAATTTGTCTCCCTTAGATGTTGGGAACCTCTGTGCCTTCCCCTTACCTAATTCCTACCTGGAACCTGCCACTCTGTGGTCCCCAGCTACTCCCTCCTTTCCCTGGCTCTAGGGGGCTTGGGGCCTGCCTCATCTCTTGTCCCTTTTTACCTGGATATCCTGCTGCTCCTGAGGTCCCTAAGGCTGCTCCTGACATGAGGCACACAATATCTGATTGTCCTACTTTTATGAATTCTTAGTGTGATCACTGTGTTCAGATATTACCAACCTGATATGTCTATTATAAATATCCCCACCAACATTTAACTAATGGGTTTTAGCATCTACCGATGAATTCCCTAGATCCATAATTTTATTAACAAATCTAAACTATTGTAAGCTTTGGTAGCGTAGTGCCTAAGGCACTTGACTGCTATCCACAAGGTTGGCAGTTTAAATCCACCAGGTACTCCTCAGAAGGAAGACTGGGCAATCTACTTCCATAGTGATACCACCTCAGAAACCCA
>NW_006925671.1:1099-1835 GCF_000298275.1 Orycteropus afer afer | reverse complement strand
TGAAGAAATGACTAATATATTAAAATAAGGAATTTTCAAATGGTGGATAAAATAACTTTACTTATTCAAGGAAGTTCTATGCAATGGTAGACAGAATTTTGGCTGTAACCTAGGTAATTATAAATGAAATAAATTTCTTAATTACAATTCAAATATCTGGACTTCACTTATTTTAAAAAACTAAAAATTTTAGAAATTTAATTAAGTTGCTTTGTATGGGCCTCACAAAAAAAATGGGTTATTTATCCTTATGCATGAATCACACACAAAAGGATCAAAATTTCCTTTAATCTCATCAAATGACAAAATATTTTGCAAAATAAACTGTTAAAAATTAAATCCTACTTTTATTCATATAATAATTTGTTCAATATGTTTACAAAAAAAAATGACAATTACAAAGCTTATTTATACTGAAGAGAATAATGCTCTCTCTATTGTCATTGAAATCATCCTTGACTAAATAATTGACTTTATGATTTATTTAAAGTAGTCAGTTTTATCTTAAAATAAGATTCTTACTGCAAACATCTCATTTTTTAGGCTCACTTTTGGAAAATATCATTGAAAACCTGTATTTGAACCAATATAATCTACAAAGAATACAATATTTAAACTTTAAATTTTAAAATGGATAAAGAAATAGTTTTGTAGAATACAGTCTCTAACCGGAAACCATAGCATGTAAGGAGCCTCAGAATAGGCTGAAATTGCCAATGCAATCTGGAAATAGGTA
>NW_006925671.1:0-616 GCF_000298275.1 Orycteropus afer afer | reverse complement strand
TTCATAATTGTAGTACAATTCAGGGGGTCACAGATAGCCACATAGCAGTCATAAGACAAGGCAGACAGAAGATAAAATTCATTTTCCCAGAAAACGATGAAAAATAACTGAGTCATACAACTCATATAGGAAATAGTTTTGTCTTTTGTCACAAGGCTCACCAGGAATCTTGGAATATGAGCAGTTGTACATGAGATTTCTCAAAAGGAGAAATTTCTGAGGAAGAAATCCATTGGCGTTTTAAGGTGGATTCCTTCAGAGTGAAAAGGATGATGGTTTAGTTGCCTGTCACGCTCAACAGGCAAGTAAAAAATAGAAGAAAATGACAGCTTGCAACTCAGGGTCACCAGTCAGACCCCAAAGAATAAAATCTGTCTGCAGTGAATGGTTCTTCGTTTCTCTCTTAAGGGTTTTATCAAAGCTACACAAATAAAGGTGAAGAAACAATAACTGAAAAGATTAATTACTAGAGTAAATAATAAAGTACAAAGTAGAAAAAGAAGCTACCAATGACCAACAACAGTGTTCCAGACAGTATGCTTGGGGATGTTGCTATTATTATCTCCAGCAAACTCTTACATTTAAGATGGCAACTGCCATAGTTAATAAATCTTAA
>NW_006925670.1:10990-11933 GCF_000298275.1 Orycteropus afer afer | reverse complement strand
CTGAAGATTTTGGATTTGCCAGCCCCTGCAATCCCGTGACTCAGCAGAGCCCACCCGCCTGCTGCCTGACCTGCAGATTTTAAGTTCATCAGCCCCTGTAAGGCCATGAGCCAGCAAAGGTCTCACCCAGCAGGCTGACTCACAGATGTGGGACTTGCCAGCCCCTCCAACTGTGTGAGCCATTTCCTTGCAATTATGTGAGCCATTTTCTTGAAGCAAATTTATCTTTATGTATTTATATACACTTGGTTTTGCTCATCTACAGAACCCAGCCGAAGACACTGCCAGAGAGAAAAGATACGTTATTCTCAGAGGAGCAACAATAAACATGATAGCTGTTTTCTTAACAGAAACAACAGAAATCAAAAGACAGTAGAATGATGTCTTTAAAGGAGTCCTGGTGGCACAGTGATTAAAGCAGTTGGCTGTTAACCAGAAGGTTAGCAGTTCAAACACACCAGCTGCTCTGTAGGAGAAAGATGTGGCAGTCTGCTTCCATAAAGATTTAGAGTATGGGGAGAAGGAATAATTGCCAATGTAGATGTGTATATCTAATGAAAAATACCGTCAGAACTGAAGATGAGTTCTGTGTTTTGCTCTGGGTGATGGTTACATTTTGTATGTGAGTAAAATTTTTATCAAACTGTACAATTAAGATTTGCACAATTCATTGTATGTTATACCTCAGTAAAAAGATAAAAATAGTAAGTAGTAGCAAAATAAAGATATTTTCAGGTAGATAAAAGCAAAGATAATTTGTCACTAGTAGGCATATTTTACAAAAAAATACTAATGACATTTCTTCAGGCAGAAGGAAAAGATAGTTTACAGAAACACAGAAATGCAGAGAGTGATGAAAAGCTGTGGAAAAAGTAAATATGTACATAATACTAATGTTGTCTATTAAAAAAAAATAATAATGCTTTATAGAGTTTAAGAAATA
>NW_006925670.1:2740-3880 GCF_000298275.1 Orycteropus afer afer | reverse complement strand
TTATTTAAGGAATAAATAACACCAATTCTGCACAAAGTTTTCCAGAAAAGAAAGAGTATTTCCCAATTCATTTTATGATACCAGCATATCCTTGAGACCAAAAACTGACAAGAATATTACATTATAAGATGGGAAAATTCAGGCCAAATCTTTTAATTATGTTTATGTTTGTTGCAAGTAAAAAAAGATAACATATTCACATCTCATATTCTGCAATATATTGAAAGGATAATACCAAGTCAGATGTATTCCAAAATCACAGAGGTGGCTTAATATTTGAAAATCAATCACTGTAATTCACAAGACTAACAAAATAAAAAAGGTAAATCATATTGTCATGTTCATAAATACAGTTAAACATTTGATAATTCACCATCTCTTCAAATATATACTGAGGAGAAGAGGGAATTTTCTTAATTTGGTACAATATTTACAGACACAAAAACAAATCAAATTCCTACAACATTTAAAACTTCACTCATTTTTCATTTTGTTTTTTACATAGCAAAATTTACATATTTCTCTAGTCAAATATATTAATTGTTTCTTTTGCAGTGTGTTACTGAGAAAACCTGAGGTTATGTTTGAATTTCTACATGATCTACCTACAGGAATAATATGCCTCATCTGGCCAATGAGAGCATTTTGCTCCATGCTCTCCATTGTTTATTCCTAGTGTTCAATATCATCCAATAGGCTGCTCTTGTTATTGTTCAGTGTGTGGAGATTATAAACTGAAAATCTTTGCTTCAGCCTTCATTAATATTAAATAAAATAATGCACCATAATGCACAATTGGTTTAATCAGTATTTAATCAGAAGGCTTAAGAGGATATAATCCTGTTTACATGAGTACATTGGCAATTCAGAGTACTGGACCACTCACTACATTCTGCAGAAAGATAGGAAAAGGAAGCTGGAAAACAGTTAAATCTCTGTGGCTTCAGAAGCACAAGAACCAAAGAGTCTAGACAAGCAGGAAAAGGACATTTGTTTTTGCTGCTGTTGTTAGGTGCCATCGAGTGAGCTAACTGTAATATATCCTAAAGGAACCCTGGTGGCATGATAGTTAATGCACTCAGCTGCTAACCAAAATTTCAGCAGTTTGAACCCACCACCCCCTCCGCAGGAGAAAGATGT
>NW_006925670.1:0-567 GCF_000298275.1 Orycteropus afer afer | reverse complement strand
ATCTTCTGTTCAGCTCTTTTACTTCATCATTTCTTTAATTAGCTTTAGCTACTCTCTGTTCAAGAACAAGTTTCTTAGAGTCTCTTCTGACATCCATTTTGGTCTTTTCTTTCTTTCCTGTCTTTTTGTAATTACCTTTTGCTTTCTTCATGTATGATGTCCTTTATGTCATCTCACAACTTCTGTGGTCTTTTAGTCATTAGTGTTCAACATGTCAAATCTACTCTTGAGAGAGCCTCCAAATTCAGGTAGGATATACCAGACTGCTAACCAGAAGCTTGGTGGTTCAAACCCATCAGCCACTCTGTGGAAGCAAGACTGGGCAATCTACTTCCATAAAGATTTACTGCCTCAGAAACCAATGGGAGTCACTAGAAGTTGGAATTGAGTCGATGGCACTGAGTTTCGTTCTTTTTTTTTTGGTTTTTGGTATATTCAAGGTCATACTTAGGCTCTCATGGACTTATTTTAATTTTTTCAGCTTCAACTTGAATTTGCATATGAGTTATCAATCAATGGTCCATTCCCTTGTTGACCCCTGGGTTTGTTCTAACTGATAATTTTGAG
>NW_006925669.1:5314-10339 GCF_000298275.1 Orycteropus afer afer | reverse complement strand
GTGCAATCCCCATCCAAATCCCATCCATATTCTTTAAGGATATAGAAAAAACAATCACAAATTTTATATGGGTAGGAAAGAGACCTTGGATAAGCAAAGCACTACTGAAGAAGAACAAAGTAGGTCTCACTCTCCCTGATCTCAAAACCTGCTGTACAGCCACAGTAGTCAAACAGCCTGGTACTGGTACAATGACAGACACACTGAGCAGTGGAACAGAATTGAGAACCCAGAAACAGATCCATCGACCTATGGTCAGCTGATCTTTGACAAAGGGCAGGAATCCATTAGATGGAGAAGAGATAGTCTCTTGAACAAATGTTGCTAACAAAATTGGTTATCCATATGCAGAAAAATGAAGCAAGATCCATACCTCATACCATACCCCAAAACTAACTTCAGATGGATCAAAGACTTAAATGTGAAATTTAAAATTATAATGGTTATCAAGGAAAAATAGGGGTAAACTTAGGGACCCTAATATATGACATAAATAGACTATCAAGCATAATGCAAAATACACCAACAGCAGAAGAGAAACTAGATGATTAGGACCTTCTAAAAATTAAATTATTTTGCTCGTCAAAAGGCTTCTCAAAAAGAGTCAAAAGAGAACCTGGAGATGGGAAAAAAATATTCGGCAATGACATATCTGACAAGAGACTTATGTCTAAAATTTATAGAAAACTCCAACACCTCAACGTCAAAAAGAGACAATCCAATTAAAAAATGGGCAGAAAATATGAATAGACAGTTCACCAAATGTACTCAGGCAGCCAACAAACACATGATGAAATGTTTGTGATCATTAGGCATTAGATAAATGAAAATCAAAACAACCGTGAGATACAATTTCACCCTAGCACTAATAGCAAAATTCAGTAAGACAGAAAATAACATGCTGATGAGGACGTGAAGAGATCAGAACTCTCATACATTACTAGTGTGACTGTAAAATGATACAGCCACTGTGGAAATCAATATGGCAATTCCTTAAAAAGTTGGGATTAGAAATACACTTTGATCCAGCAATCCCATTACTAGGTATATATCCTAAAGAAGTGAGAGCCAGACATACATGTACAGCCTTGTTCTTCACAGCACTATTCACAATAGCAAAAAGATGGAAACAACCTAAGTGCCCATCAACAGAAAAATGGATAACCAAACTGTGGTACATACACACAATGGAATACTATGCAACATTAAAGAATAATATATAGACTCTGCGAAACACCGCATAATATGGATGAACTTGGAGGACATTATGCTGAGTGAAATAAGTCAATCACTGAAGGATAAATACTGTATTAGTTCACTATTGTAAAAAGTCAAGGAAAGGTTTATATAGGGAAGGAAGCTTTCTATTTTGGTTACCAGGGATGGGAGAGGAGGAAAGGGAACACTACTAGGCAGGTAGAGACAAGTATTGATTTTAGTGAAAGGAAGGGCAATGTGAAAAAAGAAAAAAAAAATGCTAGTACAAAAAAAGTTACTGTTTACATGCCAGTGTCTCAAACAAGCAGTTTATTCCTGATACATTTATTATATTTCCATTCTGTCCTTAACTTTTGAAGTTTAACTCATATCCTCAAGATTATCCAAACTTGTGCTGCTAGAAGTCACTAATAATAGCTCCTTAATATATAAAATCTCTTGGCCTCTTTTGCTTTTCTCCTTGACCTTACTACATTCAAACCTCTGATACCTGATAGATACTTAAACACTTGCTGTTGCTATCTTCTACCATCTATACCCAATTTGCAAGGATTCTTAATTCTAATTGAGCCACAATAGACAATCTCTTCACCTGTTCTTGGGAACTGTTAGCCATCTGAAAAATTAGATTGTTAGCACTCACACATGTAAGTATAAATATGTATACAAACTCAGGAGTATCTCAAGGCTGTGTTTGAGCCCATTGTTGCAGCCACTGTGTCAGTCATCTTGTTGAGGATGATCTTTTTCACTATACCTCCACTTTACCGAGTGTGATGTCATTCTGAAGGGACTGATGCCTCCTGATAACTTGTCCAAAGTATGTGAGATGAAGTCTTGCCATCCTTCTTCTAAGGAGCGGTCTGGCTGTGCTTCTTCCCAGACAGATTTGTTTGTTCTTCTGGCAGACCATGGTATATTCAGTATTCTTTGGCAATAGCATAATTCAAATTCTTCTTCAGTCTTCCTTGTTTATTGTCCAGGTTTATATGGGGTACTTGGAAATACCACAATTCAGGCATACTTTATTCCTTAAACTGACATGTTTGCTTTTTAACACTTTCTAGAGGTCTTTTGCAGCAGTATATTTACCCAATGAAATATGTCTGATTTCTTTATTGCTGCTTCCATGGGCATTGACTGTGGACTCAAGTAAAATGAAATCCTTGGCAACTTCATTATTTTCTGTTTATTATGATATTTGCTTATTGGGCCAGTAGTGAGGATTTTTGCTTTCTTTATGTTGAGGTATAATCCATACTCAAGACTATATAGTCTTTGATCTTCTTCAGTAAATGCCTCAAGCTCTCTTTACTTTGAGCAAGCAAGGTTGTGCCATCTGCACATCACAGGTGGTTAATGTGTCTTCATCTAAACCTGAAGCCATGTTCCTCATATAGTCCTGACTTTTCAGATTATCTGCATACAGATTGAATAAATATAGTAAAAGAATACGTATACTTCTTTGGAACTAGGAAGTTAAATTGGTCTATAGCTGCTGAATATGCTGATTTTTTTTTTTTTTTAAATTAAATTCACACAAGTTAGCAACTAATTCACCTGATTTTTCCTATAAGATTTAAGAAATTAAGTTTTGAAAATTTTTTTAAATTTATTTTTCTGTCATTTTGTATTTTTTCATAGTTGTAATTTGGTACTTCCTTAGATCTTAGAAATCTAAATGTGTTCTTTAGTTTTGTATTGCTATTTAATACCTGTGTTTGGGTTTTTGAACTCTGTTTAGCTTTAGCCATGTATTTATATTTGCTTTATCTAAAGCAGTAGTTGTCAAACTTGTCTAGGTGGCAGAGTCACTCGAAATAGTGTTTGTTTTTTTTTAATATTATAAATTCATACTGTATTAAATTATAACCTATATAATTTAGTCAAAATTACATAGTATCTACACTAGAATTTAAACTAAGATAAGTAGTAGCTAAAACTGCAGATTTAAGAAAAATCTAATGGAAGAGACACTTAAAATTGAGAACATTGTATTCAGTGAATACTTTTTTTCTCCCATTGGGAAAGGACTGCTATTTTCTTTTACTTCAGTGGTAAAACACTTTCTGTAACTTTACTGAATATTATCGTTTCTTGTGTCATTGTTTAAGAATTATTTTACCTAAAAAAAACAAATACTAAAAGATCAAATTGCATTAGTAAACATGAGATAGAAAATGTATACAAGCTATTTTGGTTTTGTTATTATTGATTTATTCAGTCTGTAAAATTGTTCTGCTCTCATTGTTTTCCCTTTAATTCTTCGCACATCCATGTAGGTTTATATGAAAAATACTGCCTTTAGTAGAACCACCTGATCAGCTTATTAGAACAACTCTAAAAGATATTAATTTATTCCTCAGCCCTACAGATTACTTACTAAATCTGTTTGCGTATCTTTTAAATGATGATCAGGTTTAAATGCTGAGGTTACAGTTGCCTGCATGGTAAACACGGGAAGATCCAAACTAAATTTTTTTCCTAATAGCAGACGGGGTGTGTATGTGTATGTGTGTGTGTGTGTAAAAGATAGTTTATGCTTTAAATTGAAATTAATATATATGAATGAAATTGTTGAAATTCATATACTTGTTTTTAGGTTGTTACATGGAATAATAATAATTATTCTATTTCATCTTTCTACTAGGAAATATTTCTAAACCTAAAAACTGCTTTGGAGAAATACCATGAAGGCATTGAAAGGACAGCAGAGGACTGTTATGCTAAGATAGATGAAAAAACAGCTGAACTGAAGAGGAAGATGTTCAGATTTTCAACCTGATTAACAAAATTACATCTCTTTTGTAAATGACTTGCCATTTTTTAATTTTCTGCTCAGAAAGGGAATAGATGTTGAAACCAATGATAATGGAAGTATTAGCATTCCCAAATAAGGTTGGCTTGGTCCATTTTTATATGCTGTCAGGTGGTGATTTTCTAAGATAATGCATTTTGTGTAGACGTTTGTTAACTTACAATTAAAATAACTTGCAATTAAAACTCAGGTCTCTACTCTGCCTCTTATTTTAAGTAGTGGTTTGAGTGAAACAAAAATAGTTGTATTTCAAATATATTTTATATTAAAAAGAATATGACTTTTCTGTTATTTTGTCTTTTGTTGCTTTCTTTTTTGACATACAGTGACAGCATTTATGGAGCCCATGCTATATGATAACCAGTGTGTTTGGGAGCTCATTTGATGCTCACTCAAGCAACTCTGGGTCAATATTTTTATTACTGCTCTATCAATGAAGTAACTATGAAAGATTAAGTAAATAACTGAGCCAAGACCTGAATCATGCTCTTTATGAGACCAAAGTCTGTAATGTTTCTATTGTGCCATACTTCCTAATTTAATTACTTGAAGGAGAAAGTTTGAATGTGGTAGTCTAAAAGTCAGAGTTAACAAAATTCCATGGATACCTGGTCTTTATCATCTTTATGTTCTGCCTGTCAAATACTTTTTTTGTGATTTCAGTAACATCACTCTCTTGGTTCTCTTTATTCTCTTTTTTTGTTTTTGTCTTCTTCTTCCTATTAAAACATGATCATGTTTTTAAAGTTTCATAGTTGAATAGGTTTGTGCTGTTGATTCATGAAATAACACAAACATTGATCGATTTCATAAGTATATTGCAACAAACAGCAGTATGATCTGAGTATTACCAAGAAAAAGAAATTCTAATACGGATTTCAATCATAAGAATCCTTAGCAGAGATGAGAGAGTTCCAGTAAGATGGTGGAATAGGCAGAAAGACTGCATAGACCATCTTCAACAAAGAAAGGGGAACCGATTAACACAG
>NW_006925669.1:2186-3404 GCF_000298275.1 Orycteropus afer afer | reverse complement strand
AGGAAGAGAAAAACAAAACCACTGAGAAAATTGTCCAAGATTTGCTGGAGGAGAACTTCCATGATATGATGAAAGATGAGGATATATCCATTCAGGAAGTCCAACGAACCCCAAACAGGATAGACCCCAAAAGAAAATCACTAAGACACATCATCATCAAACTCATCAAAACCAAAGAAAAAGAAAATCTTGAACACAGCATAGGCAAAACAAAAGTTACTTACAAAGGACAACCAGTAAAAATAAGCTCTGATTTCTCAGCAGAAACCATGCAAGCGAGAAGGCAATGGGATGGTATATAAAACCCTGAAAGAGAAAAATTTTTAACCAAGAATTATATACCTGGCAAAATTGTCCCTCAGATATGATGGTGAAATTAGGAGATTTCCAGACAAGCAGAAACTAAGGGAATTTGTTAAAACCAGAACAACCTTACAAGAAATACTAAAGGGAGTCCTTTGAACAGAGAACCAAAAATAGCAAATAACAACTGGTCATTGATACACAAGATGACACAACCCAGAAACCACAGCTATGGACATATCCAAAGTAAAATAAGCTCACAAGATTGTAAATAGGGAACTAGAGACATCAATTTGCAAGTGAGGACAACTACAAACCAAAGAGAGGGAAAACACTGTGTTATTACAGAACTTTTAAATGGTGAGGAAGTCAAGAGAGTGGCAAGATAGAATGAACTGTTCTAATCTTGGGGAGAAAATTATAAATCACAGGGTAACCTCAAAGAAAAATGATAAACCACATCACAATAAAAAAGAGGACAAGCACAAATATTCAGCAAATACAAACAACAGCAACAAAGGAAATGATTACACGATTCATAAACATAGTGAGCTCAGCACAAAAAATAATATGGAACAAAGAAACCAGGTACATCATGAAAAAACACATAACAGAATGACAGCAACCAGTTCATACTTGTTAATAATTACACTGAATGTGAAGGGATTAAATGAACCACTCAAGAGACAGAGATTTATAGATTGGATAAGAAAACAAAACCCATCAATATGCTGTCTACAAGAGATATACCTTAGAGACAAAAATCAAAGGTTGGAAAAAGATATAGCAAGCAAATGGCAACTGTAAGAGAGCAGGAGTGGCAATATTAATTTCTGATAAAATCAACTTTAAGACAAGAAGCACCATATGAGACAAGGAAGGACATTATATAATGATTAAAGGATCAATTGAACA
>NW_006925669.1:0-829 GCF_000298275.1 Orycteropus afer afer | reverse complement strand
TCAAGAAAATCATTCATTATGACCAAGTGGGGTTCTTATCAGGTATGCAAGGATGGTTCAACATTAGAAAAGCAATCAATGTCATCCACCATGTAAATAAAACAAAGGCAAAGAACCAATGATCATATCAATTGATGCAGAAAGGTATTTGATAAAATCCAACACCCATTCCTGATCAAAACTCTCAGCAAAATAGAAATAGAAGGGACATACCTCAACATAATAAAGGGCATCTATACAAAACAAACAGCCAACATTATTCTCACTGGAGAGAGACTGAACACATTCCTCTTGCGAACAGGAACCAGACAAGGATGCCTGCTATCACCACTTCTATTCAACATTGTACTGGAAGTCCTAGCCAGGGCCAAAGGCAAGGAAATCAAAGGCATCCAAAGTGGTAAGGAAGAAGTCAAATCAGCCCTATTTGCTGATGATATGATCCTATACCTAGAAAACCCAAGAGACTCAGTCAAAAGCCTACTGGAACTAATTGAGAGATGTAGCATTGTGGCAGGATACAAGAGCAACATCCAAAAATCAGTCGGGTTCCTCTACACCAGCAAAGAGATTGCTGAAAAAGAAATAAGGAGATCAATACCATTTACATTAGCTACCAAAAAAATAAAATATTTGGGAATAAATCTTACCAGGGACACAAAAGACCTCTACAAAGAAAACTATAAAAACTACTTCAAGAAACCGTAAGAAATCTACATAAATGGAAGAACATCCCATGCTTGTGGATAGGAAGATTGAACATTGTGAAAATGTCAATTCTACCCAAAGAAATCTATACATTCAATGCAATCCCAATCCAGATCCCATC
>NW_006925668.1:8829-10026 GCF_000298275.1 Orycteropus afer afer | reverse complement strand
GATGTAAACTAGGACCTGGGAGGGCAAAAATAAAGAATAATAGTAAAAAGAACAAAAGTATTATTAATAATAATGGTTTTAAAACAGACAAATGCAAGCAAACCAAACATCAGAAAAAACAAAGCTAAAAAAAGAAAAAAAATTGGTGGAGGACAGGTCAGGGCACCCAGGTTCTGTCTGAGCACACAGACTTGGATGGAGTTCCTGAGGGCCCAGAAGGTGGGTGGGTGTGGAGGATGGCCGCACCTCTGTTCACCAAGCGGGCATGGGGTGTAAGAGTAACAAGAGGAATGTTGCACCTTTTCTGTCGTGCAGGTCTGGAGTGACCTTGGGGTTACTGGCAAGCAGAACCTGTTCTTAAGCCTCTAGAATCTGGTAAAGTGCTGTCTCTTTATATATCCAGAACGGTCAAGCCACTTGTAAACATTCAAAGTTGCGGCGCCCTCCGGACTGGCAAATGTTCACAGCTCAGCCCGTCTTCCTCTTCATCACTGCTTCCCATTTTATTCCACAGCCACCAGAGCAGTCCTCCGTGCAATCTCTGGCTATCAGGCCTGAATTTTAGGTTAATTCTTCAGTCCTACTGAAGAATTGGCAATCTCCAAGCTGTCTGTGCCGTCAGGATTGCTCAGGATCACTGCCAGACCGCAGATCTGTATGTCTCCTTTTCTGGTATTTTCATGC
This sequence comes from Orycteropus afer afer, assembly GCF_000298275.1. Classification (NCBI taxonomy): domain Eukaryota; kingdom Metazoa; phylum Chordata; class Mammalia; order Tubulidentata; family Orycteropodidae; genus Orycteropus; species Orycteropus afer. Next base: position 9,342 of record NW_006925668.1, on the reverse strand, counting down.
AAATTCTTTTTGGGGTTTAGTCCACTTGTATATCCTTCCCTTCAAGGCTCAGGGGTCCAGGATTATCTTCTGTGTCTATGTTAATTTGTTCCCCTTTTCTTTGTTGAAGAGTGTCTGTGCTGTCTTTCTGCCTATTCTGTCATCTTGAAATTGATGATCCACAGATTATTCCTCTAATTCTTATGTCACGTTCTTCTTCATATCAAGTCTTGGGTTATTTGTTCCACATAAAAATTGAATATTTGTATCAATATCCCTGTGTCCTTCTTTCCTATGCATTCCTGCACTCTGACCTTCTTCCTGTGCAGATGCTGCCTTTGTGATCTCCCATCATTGATAGTTCTAACAATTACCTGGTGTAATTGTTCACCTCATAGTCTAGCTTATTGTTTGCCTGAAAGTTAAGCCTGGAGGGTTGTGTTCAGTTTTGGCCTGAAGGGTGACTAGTGGCCATAGTCTTGGGGGTTTAATCAGTCTCTATCAGATCAGTAAGCTTGTTTTTTTTTTTTTTTT
>NW_006925668.1:0-8384 GCF_000298275.1 Orycteropus afer afer | reverse complement strand
TTCTCCCACTCTATACAGGATTTCCTACATAAATCCCCCTCCTAGTGGTTGACAGTGTTAGCCAGGCACCATCTAGTTCTTCTGGTCCTGCAGTTGTATAGGCTGAGGATCGCATGATATATGAGTCTCTTGGATGAATTGTTTCCATGTGTCTTTTGTTTTCTTCATTCTTCTTTGCTGTGGATGAGGAGAGACTCATCATTGTATCTACATGGCTGCTTGCAAGCTTTTAGGATACCAGTCACTACTTGCCAAAGTAGGCTGTGGAAAAATGTTTTTGTGTAGTATGTTATGCCAATTGAGCTTGATGTCCCCTGCAACCTTGGTCCCGAGCTCACAGGTCCAACTACTCACTCCCTCTGGGTAGGTGGCTGTGGCCAAGAAGTGACTACAGAACCTTGTCCCTTGTCAACTCTACTGTGTACCTGGAAATTCTTACAGAACATACAAATACACTTGTAGAAACATTGTCTACCAATCCTATACATGGTCATGGGCACACTCCCGCCTGCATAGACATACCTAGTCTTTCCGCCTATCCACCCATCTATCCACCCGTATATCAATATTTGCCATCACTGATAATACAGTACTATATGTGCAAAAGGGCTCATCTTTGTTGTCTGTACCTCTCTATGTCTTTCTCTCCCTCAACACCCTTCCCTCCACCCAAATCAGTACTTGCTTGTCTCTACCTATCTAGCAGTATTCCCTCCCCTCCCTTCCCCTCCCGTCCCACCCCTGGTTCCCAACAAAGTTTCCTTCCATATATAAACCTTTCCTTGACTTTTCCCAATAATGAACTAATACAATATTTGTCCTTCTGTGCTTCACTGATTATTTACTCAGCATAATGTCCTCCATGTTCATCCACGTTATGTGGTGTTTTGCAGATTCTACTTTATTCTTTTGGGTTGGGTTCTGGTTACCTAATGCTACTCTCACAAGAATATATACCACAAATGGGATAGCCTTAACAAACAGGAGTTTATTCTCTTACAGTTCAGGAGGCTAAAAGTATGAGTTCAAAGTGCCGGGCTCAAGGGGCTGTGTGAAAGCCCCTTGACCTCGGGCTTCAGCTCTACCTCTTGCTCCCAGCCCACTGAAGCTAGAGGTATCTCTTCACTCAGGTAGCTTCTGGCTGCTAAGGCTAACAAGCCCAAGGTTGACAAATAAAATGGCACAGTCTCGATTCTACCAAACCCCAAGGCAGGTGATTAATTTAAGTCTATTGTAAGTTCCCAGGTCAGCACAGTATGGCAGGATGTTAACAACGACACAACTACATGCAGGGTTCAAGGTGCCATAAGCTAGAGACTATCCCCAAGGCTTCTCCTTATATACAGGAAGCAGACTACATCTCAAACACAGCTACTCAGCTGCTTGTGGTAGATCCCATCATGGAGTTGATTGCCAGTCTCATCATGGGGAATAACTACCACCAGCTGCCCAGCTACTCAACCAGGCCCAGCCAAGCTGACATACAAATTTAACTACCAGAGGTTGGATAGTATTTCATTGTTTATATGTACCATAGTTTGGTTATCCATTCTTCTCTTGATGAATACCTAGGTTGTTTCCATCTTCTTGCTATTATAAATGGTGCTGCAATGAACATGGGTGTGCATACATCTGTTCTTGTCCTGGTTCTCACTTCTTTAAGATATATACCTAGTAATGGAATTGTTGGGTCAAATGGAATTTCTAATTCCTGCTTTTTAAGGAATCACCAGACTGCTTTCCACAGTGGTTGAATCATTTTACAGTCCCACCAGCAGTGTATAAGAGTTCCAATATCTCCATATCCTTGCCAGCATTTGTTATTTTCTGTTTTGTTAAACTTTGCTACTAGTGCTGGGGCAAGATGGTATCTCGTTGTTTTGATTTGCATCTCTCTAATAAGCTGGTCTTTTTTTATGATTGTGAGTTTTGTTCCACATTTTTCTCCTACTCTTTCCAGGATCTCCAATTTTGATCCCCTTCTGAGTGGTTGGCACCATTTAGTTCTTCTGGTCTCAGAATTGTGTAGGCTGAGGTTCCCTTCTGGAAGAATACAGGGCAATTATTTTGAAGAATTTGGGTTTGTCTGATGTTTAACCCTCATGATTAGATTGACATTGAGCAATTTTTTTTTCCAAGAACAATACAGAAGTGATGTTGAATCCTTCTCCAAGCATCAGAATGGCCATTTAATCTTTTAGTTGTCATTTCTGAGTCAGTAAATGCTTCTAGAGCAAAAGTAGCTACAAATTTTGGGCTTACTTCTCTGGATTTGCACCTTCTCCTGGACTTCTACCCAGTAATTCTTTACCATCTTGTCTTCTTTTTGATGGTTTAAAGAAAATTTTTATTTTTCAAGCAGATTTAGGCATCTTAAATGGGGATGTTAGTTCAAATTATCTGGTCTGCATCACCCAAGTAATATTTTCTATGTGAAATAATTTATTCTCTATGAAAATACTATGATTTGTATTTTACAAAATTAATTTTATACTTAATTTTTGATGGTATGGAAAGTAAAATTAACTTTTTCTATTTGTTGTTGTTGTTGTTATGTGCCATCGAATCAGACCTGACTCATAGTGACCCCTCCTTGGGTTTCCGAGGCGGTATCACTATGGAAGTGGATTGCCCAACCTTCCTCCCAAGGAGTGGCTGGTGGGTTTGAACCGCCAGCCTTCTGGTTAGCAGTCAAGTGCCTTAGGCACTACACTATGAGAGCTATTTAGCAAGTAACAAATACTGCTGAAAATAAGGGCAACATAATTTCTTGATATACATTTTAAAATAATATAATGTGTTGGGCTTGGTTTGGAGACCAAATGTATATTAAAATATAAACTGAAGTTTATTTCTCTGTTATGGCACCAAAAATACACAAAGACTTAGTTCATGTCTTAATGGTTCAGATTCTTGGATTTTGCACTGAAGAAAAACAACAAGTTTATTTACTTATTTAAATTTTCTTAAATAAGTACATGCTCCCTAGGTGATGAACTTAGAGAGGTTTTAAGCTATCTATAAGCCATTTTCTGCATTTAACACATCATGTGTATGGATAAGCTTTATTCTCAGTAAAAGAAAAGCTAGAAAATACTATCATAGTAACTTTTTAAAATATTATTTTTTCAAAGTAGTAGGGCCAATTCCAAGTGTTATATAACATTTTAAAAATAAGATTTGTGCAATTTTGGCTCTGATGAAAACCTTCTTCACAAGAACTTGCAGAATTATTGTCAGTATAACAACACCATATTAACTTGTGGTATTTTATCCATAGTGTACTTTATGCTACCTGAATCTGACTAAAGATTCATTGTGTTCAAAAATTTAAAAATGTGACACAAGACAGTATTCCTAAGAACAATTTTCTCAAAATTATCAGAGAACAATTTTTCTCTTAGTAGCTAATTCAAATAGGGACAAACATTGTTTGGTATTATAAAGATGTGAGAGAGGCATGGTTTATTCCTTATGACTACCTGGTAATACCATTTATAATATGTCTAAGAAGTAGAATACAACTATTTTAACAAAACCAAAAAGAATTTTTCATCATAGAACTTCATGTTGTAAAAACAAAGATTTCCAAGAGAAAGACATGAATAAATACTAACCTTCCTCATAAATGCTGTTGTTGAGATTACAGTATCGAAATATCGTTATATAAGTGAATAACATTTAATATTTTAGAACTTTGTTGTAACAGTACTCTCCACGGAGAACAGCAATGCGCTGGGGCATATATGTACATATATGTATAAAATAAAATCTTGAGAATTTCCTGTAGTTTCAGAAATTGGAAAACATAAGACATCTGTAGCATAATTTATAGTTGAGTACAAGTAACAATTTGGAATATCAGATGTCTACATTGCACCTTTACAAATGATATATAAATAATGTTAGCAGAATAGCTGTGCTAGGACATGTAACAACATACATTTAAATATCTCATAAAAAGAATTTCTCACTTGGCAGAACTTCTTTGTAGGTCAACTTGTCAGTAATATCAAAAACAACAAACCACACATATTTTTGAAATGCCTACCACTGCTATGGATATATACTTTAAATACAGCATATATAAAATACTTCCTACTTTTCATTGGATACATTATTTCCATACTCTACTGATAGTAGCCAAACCACATTATAGGAAGCTCCAAGGTACTGTTTAGATTCTTTGATAATACTGGAAACTTCTGGTATCAGTATTTCTTGAAACAACTTGTCAACTGGGTGAGGTTTTCGAACAGAGTTTGAGCAAAACATGATCACGATGGATGGACTATGACTGGCACTTTAAGCAGTTTTATTTCAAGGTTAAATTTTAAAAAATAATGTTCTTCTGAAAATATATACAAGTTATCTTAAATTGGAGGGCCTGTGAAAATGTAAGAAATTTTTTGATACATCAGGTATCTCCTTCAAGAACTGGAAAGCTTATTATTTGGCCTGTAATGTTTCCTTAAATAGCTTGATTGCATAACATGTTCTAAGAGTGTAGAGAAATACATATTCTCATACATTTATTGTGGGTGTCTGTGTAGATAAGGTTTCAATGAAGAATAATTTGAGAAATATCTATAAATCACAAACATATATTCTTTTGATCCCACAATTCCATTCCTGAGAATTTATCCTACTTGTCCACATGTAAAATAAGTTTTATATGAGATTTTCCATTGCAGCAGCAATCTTAATATCATTGGTAGAAGACTGGTTAAAGAAATTCTGGTATAACCATGTAATGGAAGACTATTCAGCCATAAAAAAGAATGAGGATGCTTTTTATATTGTTATGGAAAGATTTCCAATATATCTTAACAGAGGAAAGCAAGTAGTAGAACAGTGTGTAGAGTTTGTTGTGATTTATTAAAAAAAAAAAAAAAGGGAGGAAAAGAAAAACAATATTTTCTGGATTTGTATCAAATACTCCTTTAGGAAATTGGTAATACTGGTTATCTGTGTGGAAGAAATTGAGTAGCTAGGGGCAAGGAGTGGAAGAAAGATTTTTTGTTTGAACGTTTTGAAATCCTAACATTATGAATGCAATATTTTACCTATTCAAAAATAAACAAACCATATTTTCATAAGTTCATTTGAGCACTTCCTATATCAAGACAAAAGGGAATTACTTATTAGGAGAACAGTTTTAATGAGCTGACAAGTAACTCTAAATGTTCACTTCCCTTAAAATAGAAACAAAGTTGATGTCTAGTAAAAGGCTTCTTTCCTGTTCCTTATTTTATGGAGTTCTACATGAAGGCATGGACTATGACAATTCACTGTGAGATCTTGGAGAAACAGAAATAAAAACAAAATTGGAACACAGCTGCTGATCTCAGAAAGAGTTAGAATGAGGTCAGGTCAGCTTTTAGCCCAGATGTCAAGAAATTATAGCTCCATTACGGCTTCAAGAGTAAATGTGACTCATGTTTCCTAGCAGAAAATGAGATCAAGTCTATCATAAACACCACTTGTCATTTCTTTAACTGCCCGAGAGCTGTGAGAATTAAGTGAGCTAACATTTTATAAAGTTTGGAACCCCTTGAGAGTAAAGTGTTATAGAAGTAGAGTTTTAGAATCCTATGCTTTCTTTATCTTTCTTGAAAAAAAAAAAAAAAATTAGCCAATGTTCATCGCATTATAAGCAAGAAACTTAAGCATGATGTAAAACTGATCTTTGGGTGTTCATACTGTTAAGATATGCCTAAGTTTCTATCTTTAAAGTTCTCATGAAGAAAATGAAAATCCCCAGAACTGGATGGGTAACCTACATCATAATAAATGAAGGAAAAATTGAAGTTGTCGATGATTTTATTCTGATCGGATCAATCAACACTTATAGAAACTCACTGCCATAGAATCAGATCCGACTCATAGCGACTGCTCCTTGTGTTGCCAAGGCAGTATCAATCACTACGGAAGTAGATTGCCCAACCTTCCTTCCAAGATAAAGCCTTATAGGAGCCTGCTTTTCCTCATTCTATGATGTTGTGGGCCCTGCTACTGATGGAGCTGCTGGTGGAGGCTGGAGGAATGGGTGATAGCAGTGACTGAGAGGGCAGCGTCAGGAGCAGAATGTGCCCAGCTCTGGCTGCTGTTGTGCGTAGGCTCCGAAGAACCCCATTGGCTGCCTGCCAAACAAATCCCGTGCCCAGAGCTATGTCCTCTGCCTAACTTGCCTGTACTGCACCTGTGGTCCAGTACTGCAAGAGCCTGGGTCTAAGGTCTTTTAAACTATTAAAACCAGCTGCCATCAAGTCGATAACAAGTCATAGAGACCCCCATTGGGTTTCCAAGGCTGTAAATCTTTGTGGAAGTAGATTGCCTCATCTTCCTCCCATAGAGCAGCTGGTGGGTTTGAGCTGTTGACCTTCTGGTTAGCAGGCAAATGTCTTACCCACTGTGCCACCAGAGCTCCTTTTAAAACCACTGTTGTTACGTGCCCTCGAGTGGAACCCAACTCATAGTGACCCCACCTTGGGTTTCCGAGGCGGTATCACTATGGGAGATTGCCCAACCTTCCTTCCAAGGAGTGGCTGGTGGGTTTGAACTGCCAGCCTTCTGGTTAGCAGTCAAATGCCTTAGGCACTATGCCACCAGAGCTCCCTTAAAAACCATTAAGGGGAATTAATAAACCATGGACCTATATGCTGTTGGTGTTGCCTGAATGGATGTTAACCACCATATCCCTGTATATACATGTACTCCCCAAGTGAAGAAAAGTGAGGGAATTGTCCCAGACTCTTCTAATATTGCAATTATTTTCATAACGTCTTTGAGGAGAAAAATTTAAGAACTTATTTAACTCTTTGTTAAATTATAACCACATTTATTTTTGAAAGAGTTCTGTATATTTCTTCCAGGATTATGATTTTTCAAGGGAATGCAAGATGTTAGTAAAAGGAACAAAACATCTATACATTTTAAATGGAAACAGATGAAGCTAATAGTCCCAAAGCATGTCCATGAATTTCTTTTAAACAATGAAGTAATTTTGCATTCTTAAAGAATATTGGAAAACTCCAGTATTTACAAAGCGATCCTTTAAAATAACCTGGGTTGTATTGGAGTGAGGTACTATGAAAAATGTTCCTAGACAATTCATATTTTCTCTTCCACCCCCATTTTAAGAATAATCAAGATATTTGAATCATTAAGTGTTAAATTACCTCTAAAGCCTCTCTTATCTCTATCTCCAGACTCAAACAGAAACTAAATCCTCTAATTGTTTGGTGGTGCATTATTTTTGCCCTTGAGATCTCTCACCAGTAGTCTGTGTCTTTCCATCTGTTTTTCTCTCTCCTCTCCTCCTTCTCTCTTTCTACACCATCCCATCCCCTTGACCCAAATTAAGCTTATGAGTATCACTACCATATTTTATCCTTTGGATAAAAAAGGTACTATGCATCTTAATAATCTTATGTCCTGTGTATATAAGGCATGGAAGGCACAATGGACACTTCTAGAATTTCTATGGGGGGGATGCTATAGGAGCAGCAATTTAGTTGGAAAAGGTAAAAAGATATTGAGAAGGCGTCAATTGCTGATAATAAAATATATTGGACAGTAATGGAGGTTGTGTGGAGTGAAGGCAAATAGATTTATTAACCTTAGGCTATTTTAATAAAATTAGGTTACTCTTCCTCAAAACTCTAGAGTAAATGAAAACATGCATTTCAGCAAGGAAACTAGAATTTAGAGAATAGACTGTATAAGAAAATAAAGTACTTCAGGGGCTGCAAGAAGGGCATGAACACATCTAGTTGTGGCAAATTAGAGAAGGCTGTCTGATAAGTAGGCATCTGAGACTGGCCCTCTGACACGTAGAGAATGAGGAGGTGAAATTCCTGAAGGTTTGGGAATAACAGCTCACCCCATCTCCTTCAGGTCTTTGCTCAAACACTATCTTTTCAGTAAAGTTCCCCCTGACCATTATTTTTATTTTTTAAAATTTTATTGAAATATAATTTATGTACAGTAGAATACACAAAACTAAAGTGACATGGATCAATGTATTTTATTTTATTTATTTTTTTGCAGTGTTCTCTTCCTCCCCTCCTGCCTCTGGCAACCAACAAAAAAAGTTTCCCTCCATGTATAAACCTTTCCTTGAGCCTCCTGTGATTGACTTATTTCACTCAGAATAATGTCCTCCAAGTTCATCCATATTATGTGGTGTTTTGCAGACTCTACATTATTCTTTACTGTTGCATAGAATTCCCTTGTGTGTATGTACCATAGTTTGGTCATCAACTCTTCTGTTGATGGGTATGTAGGTTGTTTCCATCTTTTTTTTTTTTTTTTTAATTGTGATTTGGGTGAAGATTTACAGAGCAAATTCACTTTTCATACAGCAGTTCACATACACTTTG
>NW_006925667.1:7982-10093 GCF_000298275.1 Orycteropus afer afer | reverse complement strand
GAACAAAAGCCAGATGAATTATGGGAAGTTAATAATAACATGCACCCAAAATTGCAGAGTCTAATACCTCTAATTTTGGAATAGCTAAAGGATACCAGGAAGTGAGCCAGCAGTGGTTTGGAATAGCAAAGGGAGACCAGGAAGTGAGCTTAGGAAGGTGGGAGCCAGGAAGTGGTTTGGAATAGCTAAGGGAGAGGAACTTGTGTGTCAATTTGTTCTACTGTGGTGCCTTGCATGCTTCTGTGAGGCTGGAGGCTATGTTACCAGTGTTTCAAATGCCAGTAGGGTTACCTATGATGGACAGGTCAGAATAAGACAGACTAGAAGATGGAAGAGGCCATGCTCTTATAAAAGAATTGACCAGTGAAAACTTTAAGAATAGCAGTTAAACACTGTTTGAAATATTGGAGAAAAAATTTATGGATATCCTTAAAACATTATCTGATATAGTGCCAGAAGATGAGCCTCTGAGGTCAGAGGACACTCAAGATATGACTGGGGAAAAGCTGCCTCCTTGGAGTAGAGATAACCTTAATAATGTGGCTAGAGTAAAGCTTTCAGGACCTTCATTTGCTGTTGTGGCTTGACTCAAACGTAAAAGAAACAGATGAAAATATTTGTTATAAATGAAAATGTACAAAGTATGAACCTAGGAAAATTGGAAATTGTCAAAAATGAAATGGGACACATAAAAGATTGATATCATAGGGATTAGTGAGCTAAAGTGCACTGGTTTTCACCATTTTCAATCAGAGAACAATATGATCTACTATGCTGGGAATGACAACTGAAGAGTAATGGCATAACATTCATCATCACAAACAACGTTTCAAGGTCTATCTTGAAGTACAATTCTGTCAGTGACAGGATAAAATCCACACACCTATCAGGAAGACCATTAATTACTACCATTATTCAAATTTACACAACCACCACCAAAACCAAAGATGAGGAAGTTGAAGATTTTTACCAACTTCTGCAGTCTGAAATTGACCAACCATGCAATCAAAACGTGTTCATTATCACAGATGATTGGAATGCAAAATTTGGAAGCAAAGAAGAATCACTGGTAGTTGGAAAACATGGACTCAGTGATAGAAATATTGGGAGAGAGTGCATGATAGAATTGTGTGACACCAATGACTTATTCATTGCAAATATCTTTTTTCAGCAACAAAAATGGCAGCCATACACATGGACTTCACCTATTTAGAGTTCACAGGAATCAGATTGACTATATCGGTGGCAAGAGATGATGGAGAAGGTCAATATCTCTAGCCAAAAAAGGACAGGAACTGATTGTGGAATAGACCATCAACTGCTCACATAAAAGTTCAAGATGAAGTTGAAGACAATTGAAATAAGTCCAAGAGTGCCAAACATGAGCTTCCTGAATTTAGAGACCATATAAAGAATAAATTTGACACATTTAATGCCACTGACTGAAAACCAGAGGAATTGTGGAATGATATCAAGAACATGACTCATGAAGAAATCAAAAGGTCATTAAAAAGACAGGAAAGGAAGAACAGATCCAGATGGATGTCATAGAGACTGAAATTATCCCTTGAATAGAGAGTAGCTAAAGCAAATGGAAGAAATGGCAAGATAAAAAAGCTGAACAGAAGGTTTGAAAGGGCATTTTGAGAAGACAAAGTCAATTTTTATAATACATATAACAAAATGTGCAAAGACCTGGATTTAGAAAATGAAAAGGGGCAGACATACTTGGCATTTCTCAAGCTGAAAAACTGAAGAAAATGCTTAAGCCTCGAGTTTCATTATTGAAAGTTTCTCTGTGCACTATATTGAATGGTGCAGGAAACATCAAAAGAAGATGGAAGGAATACACAGAGTAAAAGTACCAGACAGAATTTTGCTCCTGGCTACTAACATAATTTTTCAGTGTTTATCCATTTCAGGAGGTGGCACATGATTAAGAACCAATGGTAGAGAGTTCCAGTAAGATGGTGGAATTGGCAGAAAGATTGCACAGACCCTCTTCAAAAAAGAAAAGGGGAACCAATTAACACAGATGCAGAAGATAATCCTGGACCCCTGAGCCTTGAAAGGAAGGATATAGAAGTGAAATAAACCTCAACTAGCAGAAG
>NW_006925667.1:6421-7812 GCF_000298275.1 Orycteropus afer afer | reverse complement strand
TTTTGGTCCTCGGAAGAAAGGTTGGGCAATCTACTTCCGTAGTGATACTGTCTCGGAAATCCAAGAAGGTCGTTATGAGTCGGGTCCAACTTGATGGCACATAACAACAACAACAAAGTGACAATGCTCTCCCAGATTCCAGGGGCTTAAGAAGAGTTTGCACTTGCCAGTACCCCCAAGGACACTCCAGACCCAGACGATTGGAAAGGTGTGACATTCCTCTTGTTACTCTTATACCCCACACCCGCTTGGTGAACAGAGGTGCAGTCATCCCCCAATCTCACCTACCTTCTGGCCTGCAGGAACTCCATCCCAGTCTGTGTGCTCAGATGGAGACTGGGTGCCCTGCCCTCCACTCCCCTAATTTTTTTTCTTTTTCTTTTCTTTCTGTTTTCTGGTTTTTAGTTTACTTGTTTTTGTCTGTTTTAAAACTACTATTATCATTAATACTTTTGTCAATTTTACTATTATTCTTTATTTTTCCCCTCCCAGGTCCTAGTTTTCAGCTTTTTGTCTTTTTCTTGTTCTAGGTTGCAATTTTTCAAAAAATTTTCTTTCCCTTTTTCTCTCATAGTTAAAACCATTCCTTGTTTTTCTTTTTGCATTTTCCCCATTTTTTAAAATTCATTTTTCTCCTTCTCTACCTTTTTTTTTTGTCTTATTGGCCTATCCCTACATATTGAAGGTTTTCTTTTCTTTTCTTTTTCCCTTTTTTCAGTTAGGTTACTTTTCCTATGTGATTACATGGTGTATTTTTTTGTCCATGTGATTCTGTCTCATATGGAAAGACTTCATATCTTTAGGACTTAATGCTACTTAAGAACCAATATATAAGAAAGTAACTGCTTGTGTTGAGTTGAAATTGACTTTGGTAACTTTCCCTCAGAAGTCTTCCATCTCCTTTACAGGGAAACATGTTGCTGTTAGGTGCTGTCAAGTTGTTTCCAGCTCATAGCAACAACATGCACAGCAGAAGGAAATACCGCCCGATCCCATGCCAGCTCCATGGTCCTTGTTATACTTGAGCCCATTGTTGCAGCCACTGTGTCAATCCATCTCACTGATGGCCTTCCCTTCTTTCATCAACCCTCCACCTTACCAAGCATGACATCCTTCTCCAAAACTGGTCCCTTCTGACATGACCAAAATAGGTGAGACGAAGTCTGGCCATTCTCACTTCAAAGGAACATCTTGGCTGCACTTCCTCCAGGACAAACCTGTTAGTTCTTTTAGCAGTCCATGGTACTTTCAACATTCTTCACCAGCACCACAACTCAAAAGCATCAACCCTTCTTCGGTCTTCCTTATTTATTGCCCAGCTCTCACATGCATACAAGGCAATTGAAAATACCATGGCTTGTGTCAGGCACACCTTAGTCCTCAAGGAGACA
>NW_006925667.1:3796-6074 GCF_000298275.1 Orycteropus afer afer | reverse complement strand
TCCCCTTGTTCTGTTCGAATGGCAGCCTCCCTCTAAATGTACAAGTTCCTCGTGAGTACAATCAAGGGTTTGGAAATTCCCATTCTTCTCAATGTTATCCATAATTTGTCATGATCCACACAACCAAATGTCTTTGCATAATCAACAAAATACAACTAAACATCCTTCTGGTATTCTTTGCCTTGAGCCAAGATCCATCTGACAACAACTATGATATCCCTTGTTCCATGTCCTCCTCTGAATCGAGGTTGCACCTCTGGAAGTTCTCTGTCAACATACTGCTGCAACCGTTTTTGAATTATCTCAAGTAAGATCTTACTTGCATGCAATATGAATGATATTGTTCAATAATTTCCACATTCTGTGGGATCACGTGTTTTGGAATGGGTACACATGTGGATCTCTTCCAGTCAGTTGGCCAGGTAGCTGGCTTCCAAATCTCTTGGCATAACCAAGTGAGTGCCTCCAGTATGGCATCCATTTGTTGAAATATCTCAATGGGTATTCCGTCAATTCCCGGAGCCTTGTTCTTCACCAATTCCTTCATTGCAGTTTCAACTTCCTCCTTCAATACCATTGGTTCTAAATCATATGCCAACTCCTGAAATGGATGAAGATCAACCAGGTCTTTTTGGTACAGTGACTCTCTGTGTCCCTTCCATCTTCTTTTGATGTTTCCTGCATCATTCAATATTTTGCCCATAGAATCTTTCAATATTGCAACTCAAGACTTAAATTTTTCCCTCAGTTCTTTCAACTTGAGAAATGCTGAGTGTGTTCTTCCCTTTTGGTTTTCTAACTCCAGGTCTTTGCACATTTCATTAATTAGCTTTGTCTTCTTGAGCTGCTCTTTAAAATCTTTGGTCCAATTTTTTTCATCTTGTCATTTCTTCCATTTGCTTTAGATACTCTCTTCTCAAGAGCAAGTTTCTACTTCTCTTCTGTCATCCATTTTGGTCTTCTTTTCTTATCTTTTTAGTGAACTCTTGCTTTCTTCATGGATAATGTTCTTGACATCTTCCCACAATTTTTCTGGTTTCTGGTTATTGGTGTCCAAAGCTTCACATCTATTCTTTAGATGGTTTCTAAATTCAGAAGGGATATATTCAATTTCAGATTTTAGCTCCCATGGACTTGTTTTAATTGTCTTCCACTTCAAGTTGAACTTGCATATGAGCAGTTAACAGGTGTTCCACACTCAGCTCCGGGCCTTGTTTTGGCTGAAGGTATTGAGCTTTTCCATTGCCTCTTGCCCCAGATGTAGTCAATCTGATTCCTCTGTGTTCCATCTGGTGAAGTCCACATGTAAAGCCACCATTTGCATCATAGGAAAAGGTATTTGCAATGAATAAGTTGTTGGTTTTGCAAAATTCTACCATGCAATTTCCAGCATTATTTCTGTTACCAAGGACAAATTTTACAACTATCGGTGATTCTTCTTTGTTTCCAACTTTTGCATTCCAGTCACCAGTGATAATTAACACATCCTGATTGCATGTTTGGTCAATTTCAGACTGTAGAAGCTGATAAAATTCTTCAATTTCCTCATCTTTGGCTTTGGTGGTTGGTGCATAAATTTGAATAATAGTCACATTAATGAGTCTTCTTTGTAGGTGTATGGATATTATCCTATCACTGACATCACTGGACTTCAGGATAGATCTTGAAATATCCTTTGTAATGATAAATTCCACGCCATTCCTCTTCAAACTGTCATTTCTGGCATAATAGACCATATAATTGTCTGATTCAAAATGGTCAAAACCAGTTCATTTCAGCTCACTAATGCCTAGGATATCAATCTTAATGCATTCCATTTCATTTTTGACAACTTCCAATTTCTACATTCATACTTCGTATATTCCATGTTACACTTATTAATGGATATTTGCATCTGTTTCTAATCAATTTGAGTGGTGCCATGTCAGCAAATGGAGGTCCTGAATGCTTTACCTTATCCATACAAGTAAGGCTGGTTTTGCTCTGATGATGCAGCCCTTTCCAGTTCTATTTTGAGAGCCTTCTAACCTAAGTGAATCATCCTCCTCCTCTGTATTAGACAATGTTTCTGAACTATTCATAAAGTTGTGTAGTAATGTATCAGACAGTGTTTCTCTGCTATTCATAAGGTTTTCCCTGGCCAGTTCCTTGAGAAGTGGATGGCCTCTTCCTTCTTCCTAGTCTGTCTCAGTCTGTAAGCCAGGCTGATACCTGTGCACCCTGCTGGGTTTGAAACAGCAGTGGCACAGCCTCAAGACTCACAACAACATGTCAACAC
>NW_006925667.1:0-3696 GCF_000298275.1 Orycteropus afer afer | reverse complement strand
TTTGTCTCCCTTACCTGTTGGAAACCTCTCCAACCTCTCCTTACCTGGATCTGTGTGCCTGACCCCTCACTCTGTCTGGGTCCCTCAGCCTTTATACTCTCCTTTCTCCCACCATACCACCTTGCCACTTATTCCTTCTCCTCATGTGGATCCCTGCATCTGACTCTTCACTCATACAGCATACAATAAGGAAACATACAATAAGGAAATCATATAGCCCCACCTGATTCCTACTTTATGCTAGTCTCCTAATATTAGGGCATCTTGATATCTACTTTCCAAGTACAACTGTCCCAGTGTCAGTCTCAATCAAATTGCTTTGTGGCTATTGTTAGCTGCTATTGAATTGATGCTGAATTTTGGTGACCTCAAGTGTGGAATAGCACTCCATAGGGTTTTCAAGGCTGTGATCTTTAAGAAGAAGAGCAACAGGCATTACTTCTGAGGCACCTCTGGGTGGGTTCAAAATGCCAGCCTTTTGGTTGGTAATCTAGTGCTTAACCATTTGCTCCATCCATTTGGCTTTCATTTGGGTCATCACTGTACCACCATCTGAATCTGCTTTTTGCCCCAGATTAGGTAACTGGCAGATGGTGCCTGAATGCTTGCCTTAGAAAAGACCAAACACCACAGCTTTCTTCACATTGCTGATCTTTCTGCTCAGCTCAGTCACCACCCAGGGACTTGGGTCTTGGCCTGGGATTCCATTACAGGAAGTGGAACCCTATTTCCTGCTGAAATGTTCTAGTGCTGTTAACTTTTGCCTGCCTTGATTTACAGCTTCTCTTGCCCATTTGTTTCCTTTCTGACTTGGTTGCTCCCAGAATGCTCCATCCTCTCGGGCAGCAATCCTGCAAGGTCATCTCCTAGCACCTATTCTTTCACCATGGGAATACAAGGCCCCAGGGGACTAGACTGGATTTCCTCCCTGGTCCTCCCCAGTACCAGTTCCTATCCAGTCAACTCCAACTCAGGGTAACCCCATAAAATTGTGTGATCCGTAGCATTTTCAGTGGCTGAATTTTCAGAAGCAGACTGCAACACTTTCTTCCTTGACTTCTCTGGATGAACTCAAATCTCCAACTTTTTCTTTAGCAGCTGATTACACTATTCCAACCATCCAGGGTCTCACAAACTTTTAAGTCATTAATCTTATTTCAAGTCCTGACCCCTCCCATCATCACTGAAATTAAATTAACCACAGCCCATAGAATCATTCTCAAATAGGGGATCATCTTTTTCAATAGGTGAATGTGTCAATCACTCAAGGATAACCATTATGTCAGAATTTTAACAAATCACTTATCTTTGGTTTGGTTCTCTTTTGCATCTATGAAGTGAAAAAGTTGGTCTTCATATTATTTAAAGTGTAAATCTCTATAATCTTCTTGTTTTTTTTTCAATTCACCCCAGTGTTTATTACAACCTGTTCAGATGCCATGTTTTAGTGCCCAATGAGTGATGTTGCTGCTACTGCTATCTTCTCCCCAACTCATGGAGACCCATAAACAGTGGAACAAAATACCACTTTGTCCTCTACCATCTCCATGGTCAGTTATGGATTGGCCTGTTGTGCTCCATAGGAGTTCATGAGCTGATTTTCAGAACTAGATCACCAGGCCTTTCTTCCTCCTCTGCCTTAGTCTGGAAGCTGCACTGAAACCTGTTCAGCATCATAGAAACACCTGAGCAAGCCTCCACTGATGGACAGAGGGTGGCTGCACACATGGTATATTGGCCAAGAATTGAACCTAAGTCTACTGCATGTTGTTGTTGTTGTTAGGTGCTGTTGAGTCATCTGCAACTCACAGTGACTGAATGTACAACAGAACGAAACACTGCCTGGCCCTGTGCCAGCTCCCCAATCCTTGCTATAACTGAGCAATCCTTGCAGCCACTGTGTCAAGCCATCTTCTTGAGGAACTTCCCCTTTTTTTCATGGACCCTCCACTTTACCAAGCATGATATCCTTCTCCACGGAATGGTTCTTTCTGACAACATGACTGAAGTAGGTGAGACAAAGTCTGACCACTATCACTTCCAAGGAGCATTCTGGCTGCACTTCTTCCAGCATACATTTGTTAGTACTATCAGCATTCTTTGCCACCACTACACCTCAAAAGAATTATCCTTCTTTGGACTTCCTTATTCATTGTCCCTGCTACATGGAAGGCAGGAATTATAACCCTGAACCACCACTGCCCCTTCCAAATGACCAACCCACACTAAACTACTTTTACCAAGGTTTCTTTCTTCTTTTTTTTTCCAACATTTTTAGTCCAAACCCAGTGTTTTGTTTACCTTTGAGACCCAAACGTCACACAGTGTCTTGTGCACATTAGTGCTTAATAAAAGCTTATTGAAAAAAACGTATGCTGACTTAATTTTCAGCAGTCATTGAGAATATGTTTGAAAACATTTTGGTACTCTCCTGTTGAGAAATTTTCCATCCAATGAAAGGAAGAATAGCAAGAAATAGTGTTTTCCAAATTTGTGTGATGCCAAACGCCATGGAAAAATCTATGTTTATAACTTCAAATGTCTTTTTTTTTTTCTCTTTTTAATACTTCTTCAAATTTTAGGAAATAGGATTTAGCCAGGTTCACTAAAATTGCTTGCAATTCCTGACGTAGCTAGTGAGCAAATGGAGATTATTAATAGTAACTTGGGGTGGGGCAGATGGGAATAGGAGCTTTTGTTAAGAAGTCCTGAGTTTCTGTTCACAGGGGTGGGATAACCATGGAATATATAAATATACTCCTGATGGTAACCTTGGGAGATGAGTTGAGTAAGTAAATAACCCTGCTGTAAAACAGAGCAGAAACGCTCTTGGTTTGGGATGCTGTGAAGTTCAGAATGGAGTGGAAATAGGAAACTCACCACAAGAAAGCAGCCCCTGGAATAAGCCTCTGTGGCTGGTTGGGATTCAACTCTTCCATGACCACTTTTTAGCAAAGAGTGGACTGGGTTATGGGGTGTTTGTGGCTTTCTGACCCAACTTGAAAAGTAGTGGTTCACTAACAACTGGAAGATAATAGGGGCAGTGTTGACACGTGACATGGATTACCACCAGTGTCAGAGAGCAACTTGGATAGGAACTATTGACTGGGCAAACTAATTTGCAATATAAACTTTCATCTAAAGCACGAGAAAATTGAAAAAAAAAAAAAAAAAAAAAGTCCAAGAAAACTCGGTGGAGCAGCTCTACTCTGAAACACAGGGATTGCCAGGAGTTGGAACTGATTACAACCACCAATTGTGAACAATAATGCCCAGACAAAAAGGTGATATTCAGCCTGGAAAGCCACTTCACCTTACTATAGTAGAGGAGGTGTACATGGTTGCAAATTTTTAAATCTTCCTTATAAATCAAAAATTGCAAGCAAGGGATGATGGCCAATCTGAATTCCTTCCTGAACTGTGTGAATTTATCAAATTGTGCTTATTCGAATAAAGAGGAACTGCATGTGTAGCACATGTTGCCATAGCAACTAAAGACAAGCCTAGAAGCTTTACTCTTTCTTAACTCCTGGAGATATGAAACCTTCCCCTTGGCCTTTTGGAAACTTTGTTCAGACATCCACCTTTCTTTACTCTGTCGTCAGGCCCTAATGTGCTCACTCTGTTTTTTTTTTTTAATGAATTGCATTTTTATCATAAGAAAGCAAAAATAAAAAATAATAGAAATAAAGTATA
>NW_006925666.1:6595-10988 GCF_000298275.1 Orycteropus afer afer | reverse complement strand
AAGGGGAAGGCCCTCAACAAGATGGATAGACACAGTGGCTGCAATGATGGGCTCATGTATAGCAAGGATCGTGAGGCTGGCACACAACCAGGTAGTGTTTCATTCTGCTGTGCATAGGGTCACTGTGAGTCAGAGATGACTTGACAGCACCTAACAACAACAAATGAGTGTTTGGGGGAAGTAACAGGCTACATTCAGGTTCAGGAGTGTGCTTGGGATACAATTCTTCGATCAGGACAGACTCCTATGCTGTGCCCTGAGACGTGCCTCTCTGGCCCTTGGCCCCTTCACCTGTCCGCTGCCCCTGTGGCCAAGGAAGCCTGCCACTCTGTCTCATGCCTCTTGGTTCCACTGCATCCGTCTCTCTGCTGGGACATCTCTCAGCCAAGGAGGTCCAGCACAGGGATCTCAGGTCCAAGGACACACTTCACTTCACCTCCAGCTCTTCTCTTGATGGCAGTGAGATCCTCTCTGCCTCTAGGATGGCTCATTTTAAGCCTAGCTGGGTAACAAAACTAACCAATCCCAACATCAGACTTTTACACACCTTATTTGCATGGTCCCATTCAATAATCCAGGGGGTTTACAAAGACTATGGCTAGAAAAGCTGTACCTACTAATTCACAGCACTACAATTCTGGATCCACGTAATGAAATCCCTGTCAATTTAGTCTTTTCTGCATTACTTGTGATATTGCTTCTTGGTCCAGTTGTGAGGATTTTTGGGTTTTTTTTGATGTTGAGATATAATCAGTACTGAAGGCTGTAGTCTCTGACCTCCATCAATAAGTGCTTCAAGTCATCTTCACTTTCACAAAGTAAGGTTGTGTCACCTGCGTATCGCAGATTGTTAATGAGTCTTCCTCCAATCCTGATGGCATGCTCTTCTTCATATAGTCCAGCTTCTTGGGTTATTTGCTCAGCATACAGAGTGAATAAGTAAGTAAGTACAGTGAAAGGATACAACCCTGATGCACTCCTTTCCTGATTTTAAACCATACAGTATCCCCTTGTTTTGCTCAAATGACAACCTCTTGATCTACTTATAGGTTCCTCATGAGCACAGTTAAGTGTTCTGGAATTCTGATTCTTCACAATATTATCCATAATTTGTTATGATCCACACAGTCAGATGCCTTTGCATAGTCAGTAAAACACAGGTAAACATCTTTCTGGTATTCTTTGCTCTCAGCCAAGATCCATCTGACAGCAGCAGTGATATCCCTCATTCCATGTCCTCTTCTGAACCCAGCTTGCATTTCTGGAAGTTCCCTGTTGATGCAGTGCTGCAACTGTTTTTGAATTATCTTCAGCAATATTTTACTTGTGTGTGGTATTAATGATAGTGTTCAGTAGTTTCTGCATTCTATTGGATCACCTTTCTTTGGAGAGAGCACAAATGTTGCATCCATTTGTTAAAACATCTCAATGGGTATTCCATCAATTCCTGGAGACTTTCCTCCAATTCCTTCAATACAACTTGCACTTCTTCCTTCAGTACCATCAGTACTTGATTATGTGCTACCTGAAATGGTTGAGCATCAACCAGTTTTTTGTACAATGACTCTGTATTCTTTCCATCTTCTTTTGATGTTTCCTGTGTCGTACAATATTTTGCTCATAGAATCTTTCAGTGTTGCAACCAAGAATTGAATTTTTTCTTCAGTTCTTTCAGCTTGAAAAATGCTGAGTGTGTTCTTCCCTTTATATTTTTTAATTCCAGGTCTTTGCACATTTTATTGTAATACGTTACTTTGTCTTCTCGAGCTGCTCTTTGAAATCTTCTGTTCCAGTCTTTCACTTCATCATTTCACTTTAACTACTCTCCATTCATGAGCAAGTTTCAGTTTCTTCTGACATCCATTTTGGTCTTTTCTTCCTTTGCTGTCTTTTTAGTGACTTTTTGCTTTCTTCATGGATGATGTTCGTGATAGCATCCCACATCTTGTCTGGTCTTAAGTCACTGGTGTTCAGCGCATCAAATCTATTCTTCAGATGGTCTCTAAATTCAGGTGGGATATAATCAAGAAGGAGCTCTGGTGGTGTAGTGGATAAGGCATTTGGTTGCTAACGAGAAGGTCGACAGTTCAAACCCACCAGCCAGTCCATGAAACGAAGGTGATTTACAGCCTTGGAAACCCAATGAGGCTCGCTATGAGTCAATAATATAATTAAGGTTCTATTTTGGCTCTTATGGACTTGTTTTAATTTTCTTCAGCTTCACCTTAAACTTGCAGGTGAGCAGTTGACAGTCTGGTCTGCAATTGGGCCCGACCTGGGTGTGACTGATGTCATGGAGCCTCTCAATTATCTCTCTCCACAGATGTAGTTGATCTGATTCCTGTGTATTCTCTCTGGTAAAGTCCACCTGTATAGTCACTGCTTATGTTGCTGATATTTGTGATGAATAAGTCGTTGGTCTTGCAAAATTCTTACTGCGTAAATTAGTCTCTGGTGTTATTTCTTTTACCAAGGCCATATTTTACAATGGAGAGACTGTCACCTCGAGGAATATCATCTGTGCCATTTTATTGTCCATGGTACTGATTCTTCATTCCAATCACCAGTAATTCTCAATGCATCTTGATTGCACATTTGGTCAATTTCAGAATATAGAAGTTAGTAAAAATGTTCAATTTCTTCATCTTTGGCTTTAGTGGTTGGTGAGTAAATTTGAATAATAGTTGTGTTAACTGGTCTTCCTTGTCAGCATGTGAGTGTTACCCTGTCTTATCAGCATTGTACTGCAGGATAGATTTTTTTTTCTTACTGTGATGTGGTTACGTATTTACAAAGCAGATTCGTTTTACTCTCAACACTTCATGCACGTTTGGTTTCACAGCCCCTATTATAATCCCCAACCATAAACAGTTCTCTTCCCCTCTCCTCCCTGTGCCCACCCCCTCCCTGTGCCCTTCTTACCTGTGCATTCCTGTCTGTCCAGCTTTCCCTAAATGCAAATGCTGCCCTTCAAACCTCTGTTGGTTGATCTAAGGGGTGCTTCTCTCTAGGGATTTCAGGATCCATCTTGAAAATGTTCTTTTTGACAAATGAATGCAACACCATTCCTCTGGAATCTCATTCCAAGCATAGTTGACCATATGATTGTCTGATTCAGAATGACCAATACCAGTCTATTTCAGCTCATGAATGCCTAGGATGTCAATCTTTATGTGTTCCATTTCATTATTGACAACTTCCAGTTTTCCTAGATTAATACTTTATACATTCCACTTTCCAATTATTAATGAATGTTTGCAACTCTTTCTTCTCATCTTAAGTCATGCCCCATTAGGAAAGGGAGGTCCCAAAAGCTTTACTCCATCCATGTCATTAAGGGCAACTGTAGTTGGAGGAGGCAGCTCTTCCCCAGTTGTGTTTTGAGTATCTTATGTCCAGCACTCTATTGGACATAAGGTTTCCAGTGGCCAATTTTTCAGAAGCAGACCACCTCTTCTTTCCAGTCTGTCTTAGTCTGGGAGCTCTGCTGAAACCTGTCAAGGTGACCCTGCTGGGATTTGAAATACCAGTGGCACAGCTTCCAGCATTGTAGCAACATACCAGCCACCACAGTGTGACAAAGTGGCAGGCGCGTGGTGGCTATCAGACTTAGCCGGCCCAGTTTTCTTTAATAGACTTTTTAATACTGAGCTTAACCTTTGAGCATACAGTTGGTGAAATACATCTATGATACACTAAGAAGGAAAGGGAAAGTGTTCCCCAAGGTAGGAAACCTAGGAAAACGAAACCATACTGGGAATGTGTTGTTGTGCCCAGATCTTGAATCCCCAAAAACCACCAATGAGCCGATTCCACTGCAAAAGTATACGGGTTGTTTATTCAAGCTCGAGCTCAGACCCTCAACCGTCACCGACGCAGTGGTTCAGGATTAAGAGCCCTGAACCCAGGGGTAAATGGGGTTTTTATTGGGGGTACAGCAGGAAGGAGGAAGTTTCAATCAGAAAACTACAGGATTGGTTGACATTTTCCAAGTTGCTAGTTGTTCCTACTTGATTGGCTCTGTCTGGTGGGCCGAAGCCACCAACTGTCGTTTCTATTTTAGGTAAGGTATTTCTCTACCATTTACTGACTGGTTGTTGCTAAGGAGAATGCTTGGGTATCGATGAGGTGGGGGTAGTTAGGACTCTTTGTGGTTTTTCCAATAACTAAGGCACTAAAGCGTAGAGTACGTGCTAAGGCATATTGCAAAAATGGCTACATGGTGGTTATATAGAAACATGGCCTCACATTTCCTCCCTTTCTCTTGGTACTAAACTCAATCATGAGTTTACTGGGTGTCATCATGCATTTGATTATAATGTATTGTACCAATATCTAAATCATCTTGGGGGAGTAATTGATATTGTTGCCTGAGGACCATGAGTTGCACAGA
>NW_006925666.1:4276-5585 GCF_000298275.1 Orycteropus afer afer | reverse complement strand
TGACGTGGGGACGAATTTCGGACTGGTGTGTTGCCCCGATTATTGGAGGGTACAGAGGGTACTGATTGTGGGGCTAACACTGAGTTGGGCCCGATTGCAACAGGGGGTGTCCAGGATTCAATTTTTAGTCTAATATTGAAAATGACTCCATTGTCGTACCCTGTTTGGTACAATCGAAGCCCCCAGGATTGGCCTGCCACCCAGGTTTTGTACTGTTTTCCCTGCTCTGTGAATTGGATTCTGATAGGATTACAGGTGAAATTCATACATGCGCCCTTTCCTATATACATGCTTCCGCCAGCTGGGAACCTCCGCATGAACTTGGATGATCGGCAAGAACTGATGGTTAATCCGTCACCGAAATGATTCCTGTCTACTGTGATGAGATCCCAGGTTGAAGAAGGTTCCTAGTAGGTGGTTCCCGTCGTTTCACATCCCCATGTTTTACAATAAAATCTGGTGCCCCCCCACACTGGTTTGCTAAAGTTCTGTCTTTTCTTCCCCCTGACAAATGTAAAATGGTAACTTACGAAGTTGGTGGCAGAGTTCAGGGTGCCCACAACCTATTCCCCCGATTCCTCTAGAAGCACATAACCACTGGCGTGTAGGCTTGCCTGAACATTCAGGAGTACCATTTTTGTTAGGTTCCCAATCTAAGATGTCCCAGGATCCAGCCGCTAATTGGCATAAATCAAAGTGTAGGTCAGGCCACCAGGTATTAGGGGGATGGTTGCCTGTGATAGAGCTGACAACGTCCCCTGTGGCTGACGTAATTACTCAGGTTAACTGTTGGGGTGTATGTGGGTTAGATGAAGGATTTACATAGTTACTAGTTATTAGCAGTAATACTAGTAAGGTCCACATCGCTGAAATTTTAGTTTGAGTGGATTGTTGGGATCCTTGGAGACGCGCCGTGGTGGGTCCTGGTCAGGGACAGGATTGGCTTTGCGGACGTGAATATGATGAATCCAGGAGGTTATTCCGTCAACTTTGATGGCAGTGGGTGTGGTCAGGATCACGATGTAGGGTCCTTTCCAGCGAGGTTGTAGAGTCTCTTGTCGATGTCTCTGCACATACACCCAATCACCTGGCTGGTACCAGTGAGGTTCAGGAGGGGGATTAGATTGGTAGAGGGCCCTTAAGTTCGGCCATATGTCCTGTTGGGTTTGTTGCAGGGCTTGAAGAGAATAAATGAGTTCACAATTATTAATTTCACGTAACAAATCGGACTGGAATCTGGGAGTAATAGGTGGAGGTCTGCCAAAGACAATCTCAAAAGGTGTTAATCCTAATTTATAAGGAGAGTTAC
>NW_006925666.1:0-561 GCF_000298275.1 Orycteropus afer afer | reverse complement strand
CCATGAATATTGATTTGTTCCTGTGGCTCCTTGAACCCAGGAGGTTTTATTAGACAGTTTCCCTTGAGGTTTAAGTAAGACTGAATGTTGTGCCCTGGTGTCTACTAGGAAGTCAATTGGGGTCCCCTCCACTTTAAGAGTTACCCTGGGTTCAGGGAGGGGGACCGAACCCCGTCGCCCCTAATCACTGAGTTCTTCCAACTCTAGTACTTTAGTTGGTGGTTTTTGAGTTCTTTTATTTGGGCATTCTTTTGCCCAATGTCTGTCTTCTTTGCAATAGGCACACTGATTTTTGCCCAGTTTAGGGCGTCCTCCCTTGGGAGGGGACCCCTTACTTCGGTATTTTGTGATTTTCTGTAGTTGCTGTTCTCTTTCTCGGACGCTCCCGGTTGTTGAGGGAAGTAAGATTTTTGCAAGGTTCTGAGTGTTCCGATCACTGGCTGCCGCTAGTGCTTTGGCCTGTCGTTCCTCTGGACTTTCTCTGTGATTATAAACTCTCTCTGCAACTAACATTAAGTCCTGAATGCTTTTTTCATTTAATCTGTCAATTTTTTGTAACTT
>NW_006925665.1:3808-10163 GCF_000298275.1 Orycteropus afer afer | reverse complement strand
ATTTTCACGCAAATTCTTCTGCTAGTTGGGGTTTAGTCCAAATCTGCATCCTTTCCTTCAAGGCTCAGGGGTCCAAGATTATCTTCTGTGTCTGTGTTAATTGGTTTCCCTTTTCTTTGTTGAAGAGGGTCTGTGCAATCCTTCTGCCTAGTCTGCCATCTCGCCCCGCCTCTCTTCTAATATTTTTATGGTTTGACTTTTCACATTTCAATCCTTGGTCCATTTTCAATTTTTTCGGGACCTATTTAAATTGAGCATATTAGAATTAAATGTGGATTCACTGATTATTTCAAATGAGAAAAAATATGTGACTGATTTTTTTTAAAAAATACACAAACATCTAACAGGAACACTCTACATGACAATATTATGACTAAAAAGAAACAGACAATTGTACAACACATTCTTATCCAAAGAAAGGCAGTGAACTAAGATTTTAAGGCAAGAAGCATTGTACATGACTTAAAAAATATGTATCAATCCTTTGTGAATATAAAATTTCTACATGTGAAAGCACTTAATAAAATAATTTCAAATATGTAAAGCAGAAATTTATATAAATAAATAAAGACAACAAATAAAAAGGGTGGCTTTAACATATTAACATAAGTAATTGATAAACATAATAATATTTAATAAATCTAAAACCAAACCCATAGCCATTGAGTCAATTCCAACTCATAGCAACCTTCATTGGCTTTCTAAAGTGGTAAATAGTTATGGAAGAAGATTGCCCCATCTTCCTTCCACGGATGGTCTTGTGGGTATGAATCACCAGCCTTCTTGTTAGCAGTCAAACGTTTTAGGCACCACACCATCAGAGCTCCTTATAGAAAATCTGAATAGGTTAACTAACAAATTTTACTTAATTGCCGCGCTGAAGACTGCACTGAACAACTACATAGCTTGCAACCTTTCAAGGAATATTAAGAATATTTGGTAACAGTGGCCTCATGCTGGATCACAGAATGAGTCTTATCAAAGTTCAAGAAAATAAAACAGGAATGATCTCTAAAGAAAATAAATGTAAATTAGTTAGAAATGATATAAAATGGCTAGAAAATCCCTATGCATCTGTAAATTAAGCAATCACTTCTAAATAATCTCATGTCAAAGAAAACTCAATATAAATTACAAATTATCTTGTACTCAATGATAATCCAATTAAAACTTTGAAAAATTACTCAATAAAGCTAATGCAATGCATAGAGAGATATATCTTATTACATATATTTATATTAGAAATGAAGAAAGTGTAAAACTTGGTAACATAAGTCTTCCTCTTAATAATTTAGAGAAACAACAATACATTATATCTAAATAAATCTGAGCAAAAATATTTACAAGAAAATAACCATAATATATAGAAATCCAAATATTACTTCTTTCAAAATACTAATAAAATTTTTAAATTCTGGCAAAATTTACTCTTAAAAAAATAAATATGGTAATACGAGCAGCCTTATGCCAAGAGATCTGGAAATTAAAGTAAAATTTTTGCTAATATAAATAAATTCCTTAAAAAAAAATGAAAAAAATTGTCATTATAAATTATTTAAAACTGTTCCATGAAATAGGTAGGTCCATTTTATTCTTAAGAAAATTAATTTTTCTACCATTTTCAGAGTAATATAAAATCTTTTTGAAGGGTTCTTTAATACAGTAGAAAAATGCACCATCTCTCAGTTTGTTTGGAGTGTCTCTTTCAGGATGGGTGAAATGTAACACTGAGGGAAAATACTAGATTCAAGTAGGAATGTTGGACAAATATATAATAAGAGTGACGAGATATCTGAACATTCACTGATTCAGTGAAACAAGTAATACGATGAGTAATTTGGGGATTATATAAATGGTGAAACTCAAATAATATACAACAGGAAGTGAGCGTATAAAATATCAGAATTAAAATATTGTAAGATACTGTCATTGTCTCTTAATACCTACTGGTCATAGCTCACTATCAGAACTCCCTTCCCTACACTGTGGAAATCTCCTTTTCTGAATAATTTTCACAGTATCTCCCTAGAAGTTCAAAACCTTCCGTGATACTCTCTAAAACTCCTTGGCCAAAAGTACTATAAAAGTAACTTCTTTTCAAGCTCCATAAACTTTCTAGTTTTAACTGAAATCTGGTTCTTTTCTGAAGTTATTGTTTTTCCTCAAACTCTTTTAAACTATTTATGCCATGTAGATGCTAGAGTTGCTTATTTTAACCCAAGCATTAATTTTTCTCTCTCTTGAAACTCCATTACTTGTCCGTTGGGGTCACCAGTACTCTAAGACCTCCACCTGGACACTCCCTGACCATGTTATCCCAGGTGGTTCTGTCTGCTGCTGCCACAGCAGCCCCCTCTCTGAAGAATGCAGCCCTTCTAGGTCCATAGATATTGCAAGTAACAAGGATCTTTTCACACAGGGCAGCCAAGTCTTGCTCTTGTATCACCTCCTCCTGAATATGGAGGGAAAGTTCATTTGGGGCTGATCCTTGAGGAATTCTTCCAGTTCATTTATCCTAAAACTGGTGTCACAGGACCATACATGCTCAGAACTGGGCTTATCTTGCATTTTCTATCCAAAGAAATATATATGATTACCCCAGAAACTATCACTACCATATCAACATTAGGGTTGCTGGTCTATACAATTAAAAAAAATGGTGCCTCTGTTGCACAATTTGCTGATGAACTCAATGAGCAAAAACATGCTCAACTAGAAGAGGGGAAGCAGGCTTCCATCAAATACATTCAAGATGTGACTGATTTCAAGAAGGCACAGCAAGCACTGGCTCAGAAACGCCATTACCTTTTTGATGTTCAGAGGAATAATATCTCTATGGCCTTGAAGGTTACTTACTGGGAATGGCTGCACAGAGTATACAAGGAAGTAAAGAATTGCCTGGACTATCAGATCTCTGTGCAGAATATTGTGTGTTGAAAGGAACAAGAGCATATTTTGATTTTCATCTGTCTAATGGCTGATGATCATGAGCATTTCCTCATGTGTTTGTTGGTTGCCTATATATCTTCTTTAGTAAAGTGTCTGTTCCTATACTTTGCCCACTTTTTAATTGGGTTGTTAGTTTTTTTCGTGTTGAGGTGTTAATGTTTTCTATAAATTATTTTTTCCCCAATCTGTAGGTTCTCCTTTTACCCTTTTGCAAAAGTCTTCATATGCATATAAGAATTTAATTTTTGAAAGGTACCAGTCATCTAGTGTCTCTTCCACTGCCTGTGTATTTTGAGTTATGCTTGATAGTTCATTCCATAAGTTAGGGTCGCTAAATATGGCCCTATTTTATCTTTGATGAGCTTTATAGTTTTAGTTTCACATTTAAGTCTTTGATCCAACTTGAGTTCGTTTTTGTGTATGGGGTGAAATATGGATCTTGTTTCATTTTTGTGCAAGTAGATATCCAATTCTGCCAGAACCATTTGTTAAAGAGGTTATCTATCCTCCATTTAATGGGTTTGGGCCCTCTATCAAAGATTAGCTGTCCATAAATGTTGTTGTTAGGTGCCATCGAGTCATCTCTGACTCATAGCAACCCCATGTACAGCAAAGCAAAATATTTTTTTGTCCCATGCCAGCCTTACAATCCTTGTTATATCTGAGCCCATTATTGTAGTCACTGTATCAATCCGTCTTGTTGAGAGCCTTCCCCGGTTTTGTTGACCCTCCACTTTGCCAAGCACAATATCCTTCTCCAGGGAATGGTACCTTCTTATAATATGACCAAAATAGGTGAGACTAAATTTGGCCATGCTTGCTCCAAAGGACCATTCCGCCTGCACTTCCATAGATGGATAGGTCTGTTTTTGAGTTTTTGATTCTGTTCCATTGGTCTATGTTTCTATCATTGTATCAATGTCATGATGTTTTGATTACTGTGACTGTATAGTAGGTTTTGAGGCCCAGGAGCATGAGACCTCCTATTTTGTTTTTCTTCTTCAGCAGTGCTTTGTTTATCTGTGGTCTCTTTCCTTTCCAAATGAAATCTGTGATAGTTTTTTCCATGGTCTTAAAAAATGTTGATGGAATCTGGATTGGGATTACATTGAGTGTATAGATTGCTTTGGGTAATATTGACATTGTCACTATATTCAGTCTTCCTATCCATGGGCAAGGTGTGTTCTTCCATTCTGGTAGATCCCTTATAGTTTCTTATAGTAATGTTTTGTAATTTTCTTTGTATAGTCTTTCAAGTCCCCGGTAAGATTTATTCCTAAGTATTTTATCTTTTTGATAGCTATTGTAAATGGAATTGATTTCTTTATTCCCTTTTCAGAGGACTCTTTGTTGATGTATAGGAATCCAACTGATTTGTGTATGTTGACTTAGTATCGTGCCACTTTGCTGAACCTTTCTATTATTTCTAGTAAATTTTTTACTGAGTCTCTAGGGTTTTCTATGTATAAGGTCAAGTCTTGTGCAAATAGAGATAGCTTTACTTCTTTTTTGACAATTTGGATGCTTTCTATTTCTCTTTCTTCCCTTATTGCCCTGTCGAGGACTTCCAATACAATGTTGAATAGAAGTGGTGATAGAGGGCATCCTTGTCTGGTTCCCATTTGGCAAAGGGAATGCTTTTAGTCTTTCTTCATTAACAATAATACTGGTTGTTACTTTGTGTATATGCCCTTATTATGTTGAGGATTTATCCTTCTATCCCTATTTTGCTTAGAGTTTTGAACAGGAGTGGGTGTTGAATTTTATCGACTGTCTTTTCTGCATTGATTTATATGATCATATGATTCTTATTCAATCTATATGCTGAGCAAATAATCTGAGAAGCTGGACTATGTGAAGAAAAACTTGGCATCAGAATTGGGGGCAGAATCATTAACAACCTGCAATATGCTGACGACACAACTTTGCTTGCTGAAAGTGAGGATGACTGGAGGCACTTACTGATGAAGACTGAAGAATACAGTCTGCTGTATGGATTACATCTCAATATAAAGAAAACAAAAATCCTCACACTGGACCAATAAGCAGCATCATGATAAATGGAGAATAGATTGAGGTTGTCAAAGAATTCACATTGCTTGGTTCTACAATCAATGCCAATGGAAACAGTAGTCAGGACATTAGATGACCTATAGCACTGGGCAAGTCAGCTGCAAAGAACTATTTCAATTGCTGAGGAGCAAGGATATCTCCTTGAGGACTAAGGTGCACCTGACACAAGCCATGATATTTTCAATCATGTCATGTGCATGTGAGAGCTGGACAATGGATAAGGAAGACCAAAGAAGAGTTGATGCATTTGAGTTGTGGGGCTGGCAAAGAATACTGAAAGTACCATGGACTGCTAAAGAACTAACAGATC
This sequence comes from Orycteropus afer afer, assembly GCF_000298275.1. Taxonomy (NCBI): domain Eukaryota; kingdom Metazoa; phylum Chordata; class Mammalia; order Tubulidentata; family Orycteropodidae; genus Orycteropus; species Orycteropus afer. Next base: position 4,831 of record NW_006925665.1, on the reverse strand, counting down.
TGTCCTGGGGGGAGTACAGCTGAAATGCTCCTTGGAAGTGAGAATGGCCAGACTTTGTCTCATCTACTTTGGTCATGTTGTCAGAAAGGACCATTCCTGCAGAAGGATATCATGCTTGGTAAGGTGGAAGGTCAAGGAAAGAGGGGAAGGCCTTCATTCAATGAGATGAATTGACATGGTGGGTGCAGTGATGGGCTCAAGTATAGCAAGGATCATGGAGCTGGCACGAGATCAGGCGGTGTTTCATTCTGCTGTGCATAACGTTGCTATGAGATGGAAACAACTTGACAGAACTTAACAACAACAATGGTTCTTTTCTTTTGTTTTCTTTATGTGGTGGATTACATTGATTGCTTTTCTGATGTTGAACCATCCTTGCATACCCAGTATAAATCCCACTTGGTCATGATGTATTATTATTTTTTGATATGTTTTTAGATTCTGTTGGCTAGGATTTTTGAAGCTTTTTACATCTACATTCATGATAGATATGGGTCTGTAATTTTCCTTTATAGCGGTGTCTTTCCCTGGTTTTGGTATCAGTGCTACGCTTGCTTCATACAATGAATTTGGGAGTATTCCATCTTTTTTGTGTGTTCTGGAATAGTTAGAGTAGTATAGATGTCAACTCTTCCCTGAATGTTTTACAGAAATCTCCAGTGAAGCTGTCTGGGCCAGGATTTTTTCATGTTTTTTTTTTTTTTTTTTAATGACCTCTTCAATTTCTTCTTTTGTTATGGATCTGTCTCTGACTGGGGGAGTTTAAGTAGGTCTTGTGTTTCTAGAAACAAGTCCATCTCTTCTAGGTTCTTGAATTTGTTGGCATACAATTCTTTGTAATATTCCTGTATTATCTTTTTGATTTCAGTTGGATTGGTTGTGATATTGCCTTTTTCATTTATTATCCTTGTTATTTGCATCTTCTCTTTTTTGTCCTTGTTAAATTTGCCAGTGGTCTGGCGATTTTATTAATCTTTTGAAAGACACAGCTCCTTGTTTTGTTCATTTTCTCTATTATTTTTC
>NW_006925665.1:0-603 GCF_000298275.1 Orycteropus afer afer | reverse complement strand
ACCTCTTGTATCACCCCCACCTGGGTCCCTGTGCCTGACTGTACCTCTGTCTGGTTCGTGGCTATTAATCCCCTTTCTCCTGCTCTTCTGGCCTGCTGCTTTGGGTGTCCCTGAGTTGTCCCTGGGGCTGACTGCTCCACTGTCTGGGTTCCTAGTTTTTATCCCCTTTCTCCTGCTCTTCCAGCCTGCTGCTCTGGGTGGGCCTGAGTTGTCTCTCCTCACCTAATCCCTTCTGCTGATTGCTCTTCTCTCTGGCTTCCTGGCTTTTAATCCCCTTTCTCCTGCTCTTCCCACCTGCTAGTTTGGGCGTCCCTGAGTTGTCTCCCTCACCTGTAACCCTGGGGCTGACCTCTGAGTACTGCTTTTACTGTGCCCCATAAGATTTGGTAAGTTGTATCTTCATTCTCATTTGTTTCTAAGAATTTTTAAATTTCACCTTTTATTTCTTCTGTTACCCAGTGTTTTTTGAGCAGTATATTATTCAGTTTCCACATATGTGACTTTTTTTTTCCTGTTATTGATTTCTAACTTTATAGCATTGTGATCTGAGAAGATGCTTTGTAGTATTTCAATGGTTTTGAATTTATTGAGGTTTTTTTTTTT
>NW_006925664.1:9575-10266 GCF_000298275.1 Orycteropus afer afer | reverse complement strand
ACCCACTGAGTCAGACGTTCTGGGGTTGGACCCACCCCTCTCTTTTTACCTAGTCCTCCAAGTGGTTCTGATACATACAAAAGTTTGAGACTACCGTGCTAAACATTTTACATACATTAACATTATTTATTCCTAATATCAACTCTCCAACACTCATCTGTCAATTTGTTGTACTGTGGTAGCTTGCATATTGCTGTAAGGCTGGAGGCCATGCCACCAGTATTTCAAGTACCACCAGGGTCACCCATGATGGACAGGTTTCAGAGGAGCTTCCAGACTAAGACAGACTGGGAAGAAGGAAGGGACCATCCACTTCTCAAAGAATTGGCCAGTGAAAACCTTATGAATAGCAGTGAAACACTTCTGATATATTACTGGAAAACTTTAAATAGCCCTGAAACATTGTCTGATATACTGCTGGAAGATGAGCCCATCAGGTTGAAAGAGCTGTCTCCTCGGAGTAGAGTTAACCTTAATGATGTGGATGGAGTAAAGCTTTTAGGACCTCCATTTGCTGATGTGGCATGACTCAGAACAAGAAGAAATAGCTGCAAACATCCATTAATAATTGGAATATAGAATGTATGAAGAATGAATCTATGAAAATTGGAAGTTGTCAAAAATGAAATGGAACACATAAATATTGATATCCTAGGCATTAGTGGGGAGCTCTGGTAGCATAGTGGCTAAG
>NW_006925664.1:8517-9425 GCF_000298275.1 Orycteropus afer afer | reverse complement strand
CAAATTTATGCACCAACCACCAAAGCCAAAGATGAGGAAATTGAAGCTTTTTACCAACTTCTGCAGTCTGAAATTGACCAAACATGCAACCCAGATGTGTTGATTATCACTGGTGATTAGAATGCAAAATTTGGAACCAAAGAAGAGTCACTGGTAATTGGAAAATCTGGCCTTGGTTATAGAAATAAAGCTGGAGATCGCATGATAGAATTTTGTAAGATTGCAAATTGCAAATACTTTTCTTCAAAAACATAAACACTGGCTATACACATGGACATTGCCAGATGGAGTACACAGGAGTCAGATTGACTATATCTGTGGAAAGAGATGATAGAGAAGCTCAATATTTTCAGCCAAAACAAGGCCAGGAGCTGCCTGTGGAATAGACCATCAACTTACTGCTTGTATGCAAGTTCAAGTTGAAGCTGAAGACAATTAAAAGAAGTCCATGAGAGCCAAAATTTAACCTTGATTATTTCCCTTGAGTTTAGAGGTCATTTAAAGAATAGATTTAATGTATTGAACACCAATGACCAAAAACCAGGGAATTGTGGGTTGATATCAAGAACATCATCCATGAAGAAAGCAAAAGGTCATTAAAAAAAATAGGAAAGGAAGGAAAGACCAAAATCAATGTCAGAAGAGACTTTGAAACTTGCCCTTGAACAGAATGTAGCTAAAGCAAATGGAAGAAATGATGAGATAGAATTGCTGAATTTCAAAGAGCAGCTCAAGAAGACAAAGTCAATCATTATTATGAAATGTACAAAGACCTGGAGTTAGAAAACCAAAAGGGAAGAGCATGCTCAAAATTTCTCAAGCTGCAAGAACTGAAGAAAAAATTAAAGACTTGAATTGGAATATTGAAAGATTCTATGGGCAAAATAATGAGCTCTGGTTGTGTAGTG
>NW_006925664.1:2336-7778 GCF_000298275.1 Orycteropus afer afer | reverse complement strand
ACAAATTATGGATAACATTGAAAAGAATGGGAATTCCAGAACAATTAATTGTGCTCATGAGGAGCCTGTAGATAGACCAATAGTCTGTCATTCAAACAGAACGAGGGGATACCGCATGGTTTAAAATCAAGAAGGAAGTGTATCAGGGTTGTATCCTTTCACCATACTAGCTCTGGTGGAGTAGTGCCTAAGGCATTTGACTGCTAACCATAAGGTCAGCAGTTCAAATCTACCTGCCACTCCATGGAAGGAAGACTGAGCATCTGCTTTTGTAAAGATTTACCACCTTGGAAACCCAAAGGGGGTCGCTAGGAGTCAGAATCGACTCAACGACAGTAAGTTTGGTTCTTTTGGTTTATTCAAACTGTATGCTGAGCAAATAATCTGAGAAGCTGGACTATATGAAGAAGAATGTGGCATCGGGATTGGAGAAAGGCTCATTAACAACCTGTGATAGGCAGATGACACAACTTTTCTTGGTGAAAGTGAGGATGACTCGAAGCACTGACTGATGAAGATTAAAGACTAAAGTCTGCAGTGTAATATTTATATTACATCTCAATATAAAGAAAACAAAAATCCTCACAACTGGACCAATAAGGAGGGAGCATCATGATAAACGGAGAAAAGATTGAAGTTGTCAAACATTTCATATTAATTGGTTCCACAATCAATACCAATGGAAACAGCAGTCAAGACATCAGATGATGAATTGCATGGGAAAATTTGCTGTGAAAGACCTCTTTAAAGTGCTATAGAGCACAGATGTCTCCTTGAAGAGTAAGGTGCACCTAACACAAGCTATGGTATTTTCAATCTCCTCATATGCGTGTCATAGTTGGACAATGAATAAGAAAGACAGAAGAAGAGTTGATGCTTTTGAGTTGTGGTGTTGGTGAAGAATACTGAAAGTACCATGGACTGCCAAAAACTAACAAATCTGTCATGGAAGAAGTGCAGCTACTCCTTGGATGCAGGAACGGCCAGACTTCATCTCACCTACTTTGGTCATGTTGTCAGAAGAGACCATTCTCTGGAGAAAGATAACATGCTTGATAAAGTGGAGGGTCAATGAAAAAGTGAAGGCCCTCAATGAGATGGATTGACACAGTGGCTGCAACTATTGGGTCAGGTATTGCAAGGATTGTGAGACTGGAACAGGACCTGGCAGTGTTTTGGTTTGTTGTACAGAGGGTAGCTATGAGTCAGGCTGACTCAACGGCACCTGACAACAAGAACAGTATCAACTCTATGAGGCAGGCATTATTATTATCTCTATATTATATATAGATGAAGAAGCTGAGGCACAGAGAGGTAAAGTAATTCCCAAGGTCACACAACTTGGAAGTAGTGGGACTTGAGCCCTGTTTTAGTTATCTAATGCTAATGTAGCAAAAATGCCACAAGTGGGTTCTCAGTTGTGTTGATTCTTTTCTTGTTGGTAGTCTTGGGTGTTCCTGAGTTCCTTGGCTTGTAGACGATCCTCATATGGGGTCTGTCTTCCTCTGTGTCTGTGCCTTTGTTTCTATTCTGTTCATTTTATAACTCAGAAGTGACCAGGTTTAGGAACCAATTTACACTTGTATGACCTCATTGACATAACAAAAGAAAACTCTGTTTCTATACAGAGTTTTATTTACAGGTATAAAATAGGGGTTAGGATTCCAACACATATTTGGGGAAGGCACAATTCAATCAATCCTTAACAATCCCCACTTCAAAACTTACAAAATTTTAAACACTTCTGAGAGGTATCCTTTCTCTGTCTCTTTTCATTTCTTTCATCTTCCCAGTCTTATCATATCTTGTTCCCTGGTGGCGCAGTGCCTAAGGTATTTGACTGCTAACCAGAACATTGGTGGTTCAAAACCCCCAGCCACTCTGTGGAAAGAAGATGGGGCATTATACTTCAGAAGGCTGGTGGTTCATACCCACCAGCCACTCCTCGGAAGGAAGGTTGGGCAATCTACTTCCGTAGTGATACTGCCTTGGCAACCCAAGGAGGAGTCGCTATAAGTCAGGTCTGACTCGACAGCATATAACAACAACAACAAACATTTCCTGCCTTGGAAACTCAATGGGTCTTTGAGTCTGAATTGACTCGGTCGCAGTGGGTTGGGTTTGGTTTGGTTCCCTGGTTCAATTTCAGTGCCTTTACTTTCCTGCACCAACAAGAATTTATTCCTTTATCTACATCATTTTGGATCCATGGTCTAACATCTGTTATGCTTTGCAGGTATTATACAGGTCACTCCATTGAATGGTTTTCTGTGTATTACTTGACGAGATGGAGAAGTCTGATACAGAAAACACCATTGTCAGCAATGTCAACTTAGATTACAAAGGACAGTGACTGTTTGGGGAACTATTAGATTATTTTGACTTGCTCTAACAATTTAAATATTTTTCATTTTATTTTGCAAATAAAAAATTTGAACTTCATGACTTGAGCATGCTTCCAACCATCTTTGGGCAGAAAGTGCAATCCTGGATGACCTTAAGGGATCAGACTTTATCAAGATGCTCTTAATCAGCAGGCATATCAAGAAGGTCTGAATAGCACAGACTATCTGTAGCCTGAAATGGTAATGACACCTGTTCTTCTGTTAGCAAGCATACTTAACCTTATTTCTTAGCTACTTCTTTTTAAGGCTGTCCAATACATCATTAAAACACACAGAACAAGCCCTTTGGGCAAGATCCCAGAGATTCTGATAATTTCAAACCCTACTAAAAGCTACTTCCTCCTGAAGAATTATAACAAATACTCTAACTTTGACTCCTAAATACTCAAATAGCAACCATGCCTGTCTCCGTAAAGCAACAGAGCTTCCATTGCCATGGAAGTGCATATTTGGTAAACGTTTCTTTTTGATTATGATTTTTGTGGAAATTGAAAAGATATAAATATACAGTAAGATATGTGGTATTGTCATATGAAGCAAAAGAACTACAAAAGAAGGTGGGAATTATAGTAATAAGAAAACAGCTCTGAAAAGGTCACAATATATTCTAAAATTTATTATTTTACCTCTTATGTCTCTCAGAAAGGAGCTCGGGTGGCATAGTGCTTAAGGCATTTGAGTGCCAACCAGAATGTTGGTAGTTCAAACCTATCAGCCACTCTGTGGAAGAAAGACTGGGCAACCTACTTCTGTGAAGATTTATTGCTTCAGAAACTCAAAGGGGGTCTCTATGAGTCAGAATTGACTCGATGGCATAAAAAATGTATTTCAGAATATCCTACAACCTTCCTCTTGACAGATATTTTAGAGATGGTGTGATAATCCTTAGGTCTTGTTATAATTTTTCTTTTTAATTGAGGTGGAATTCACATAATACAAAATTAACAATTTTAAAGTGAACATTCAGTGGCATTTAGTTCATTTCTAATGTGTAATCACCACATCTTTATAGTTCCAAACTATTTTCATCATCCCAAGTGGAAACCCTCTACTCCTTGTTAACCCCTCCTCCCAGGCCCTGGTAAGCACTAATCTATTTTTGTCTCTATACATTTGCCTAACTTACATATTTTATGTTAAAAAGAACATACAGTATTTGTCCTTTTGTTCTGACATTTCACTTAGCATAATGTTTTCAAGGTTCATCCATGTTGTATCAGAATTCATGCCTTTTTATGGCTGAGTAATATTCCATTCTATCAATAAACAACATTTTTTTAATCCATTCATCAGTTGATGGACTTTCGGGTTGTTTGCATTTTTGGCTCTTATGAGTAATGATGCTATGAATATTCATGTATAAGCTTTTGTGTGAATATATATTTTCTACCTGGCAGTGGAATTGCTGCATTATATAGTAACTCTGTGTTTAACTTTCTAAGGAACCTGAAAACATAGAGTCTGCACAATTTCACGTTCCTACCAGCAATGGATGGTACCCATTTCTCTACAACAAAAATACAACATTTGTTATTTTCTGTTTTTTTTTTATTGGTTTTACTTTTTATAATAGCTATCCTAGATTGTTTGAAATGGTATCTCATTATAGATTTGATTTGCATTTCCCTAATGACTAATATGGGAGCTCTGGTAGCATGGTGGCTAAGGCACTTAACTGCTAACCAGAAGGCTGGCAGTTCAAACCCACCAGCCACTCCTTGGAAGGAAGATGGGGCAATCTACTTCCGTAGTGATACTGCCTCAGAAACCCAAGGAGGGGTCGCTATGAGTCGGGTCCGACTCGATGGCACATAACAACAACAACAATGACTAATATGTGTTTTGGTCACAAAGTGCCTAAGGCATTTGACTGCTAACCAGAAGGCTGGCAGTTCAAATCCACCAGTCACTCCTCGGAAGGAAGGTTGGGCAATCTACTTCTGTAGTGGCACTGCCTCAGAAACCCAAGGAGGGGTCACTACAAGTCAGACCTGACTCCACAGCAGTGTGTTGCATTGTGTTAGCAATTCTGCATTCAAGAGCAACTTTCAGAGTCTCTTCTGACATACATTTTAGTATTTTCTTTCTTTCGTGCCTTTGTAATGATCTTTTCCTTTCTTCATTTGTGATGCCCTTGATGTTATCCCACAGCATGTCTGATCTGTGGTCATTAATGTTCAATATGTTGAATCTATTATTGAGATAGTGTCTAAATTTAGGTGGGAAGTACTCAAGGTCATACTTTCGTTCTTATGGAATTTTTTAAATATTCTTCAGCTTCAAGTTGAACTTGAATATGAATAATTGCTTATCTGTTCTCCAGTTGGCCCCCAGCTTTGTTTGACTGATGATACTGAGCTTCTCCATTGTCTCTTTCCTTAGATGTAGTCAATTTGAATCCTGTGTATTCTATCTGGTGAGTTCCAAGTGTACAGTAGTGGTTTATGTTGTTGAAAAAGATATTCACAATAAATAATAAATAAGTCATTAAAACAAAACAACAACAACAAAAAACCCAAACTCCTTGGGTTTCTGAGGCAGTGTCACTATGGAAGTAGATGCCCAACCTTCCTTTTGAGGGGTGGCTGGTGGGTTTGAACCACCAGCCTTCTGGTTAGCAGTCAAATGCCTTAGGCACTATGGTCTTGCACAATTCTATCATGCAATCCCCAGCATCATTTGTATACCAAGGCCATATTTTTCTGCTACCAATAATTCTTCTTTGTTCCCAACTTTTACTTTCCAATTACCAAACCAACTGCCATCAAGTCAATTCTGACTCATAGTGACTCCCATTGGGTTTGCAAGGCTATAAATCTTTACAGAAGTAGATTCCCTCATCTTCCTCCCATGGAGCAGATGGTGGGTTTGAACAGCTGACCTTCTGTCAGCAGCCAAATGTCTTACCCACTATGCCACCATAGTTCCTTATTTGCAATTCCCACTAGTTATCAATGCATCTTGATGGCATGTTTGATCAATTTCAGACTGAAGATTTTGGTGAAAATCTTTAATTTCTTCTTCTTTGGCACTATTG
>NW_006925664.1:0-1606 GCF_000298275.1 Orycteropus afer afer | reverse complement strand
ACAGGCTAACAAATTTTTATCTTGCTCCAATAAATATAAATTCTATGAGGGCAAGGATGTTGCTTGTTTTAAACCCTCTATAACCCAAATGCCTTGAACAGTATCTACATTATGGTAGGTTAAGGGAATGATTGCATTCTTGTTTAAATCTTCCACCATTTGCAAATGAGTCAGGAACCAAGGTAGAGCTAGTGCTCAATAACCGATCATGGAATTGTCATTATACTAGTTTTATTATCTTTCATGAACAAGTATTGTAGGATAGAATCACAATTCACCTTTAGTTCTGAGCATTTTTGAATTTATAAAAAGGTTGGATCCTTCTGAGTAATTGGACTTTGAAATTTCTGATATGGATTGTTACTGATTTTTTTTAAAAAAGTGCCATTTGCAAGAAACAGAGTTCAGAGTTGCCTTATTAGTCTGGAGCAGCTCAAGCACGCTTAAGTCCCTGAGCCTTTTATGAATATGGCTATGATTACAGATCAAGGGTATAGTCTACCTTAATAGTCCTTATGTGTGCTTTTAACAGCAAATGCATCATTCTAGTTTCTCTTATTTTGGGTTTATTGTTATTCCACTTACATCTTTTATGTAAAAAAACACATAAAATCACAGGAAGTAGGAAGTACTCTAAATTTTTTTTTTCCTTACAAACAAAGAATTATCCAAAACATTCAATCTTTTTTGATTGCCCAGCTACACTGTGGAACTTTTATTCCATATTCACAAGCAAGAATCATCTAGATTTATCCCTATTCTAGGTGGAACATACAAAATAGTATAAAATATAGTCCCAGTCTTTAAGAAGTTCACCCTTTGGAGGAAAAAAAAAAATCAAGCATGAGTTCCTAAGTAAATACTTTCATATCCTTAATTGTTACGAGCACCTTAGTCATCAATATAGATTTACAGATGTACTGTTGTTACTCTACAGTCCAGTAATGTGATTGATGGATACTTATGCATAGTTAAAGAATGTTAAGTTTGTTTAGTAACAACAGATATAGAAATATACTTACTCAGAGACTATTACATAAAGCAGGAGATAAAGCATCATACACTTGGATGGATGCATAGATTTCCCACTTCTCCCTAAGTTTTCTGGAGAGACATATACTGCTGATGACAATATGGCATGATGGATCTGTCATGTGTGAGCCACTCACATTTGCCAGTCTTACGGGTGTTTCTGTCCATTCCTGTCCCACCCATTCACTCTCTGTCCAAATGTGTAGGATTTATGGTAATCTAGGATTATGGTAATCTAGGATTATCTGGGCTGGCCCAGTATAATCATATGAGTCTTTAAAAGTGGAGAAATTTTGCCATCTATGATCACAGGGGGACCGGGTCTCCGGGAGCAAGGTAAGCACGGGCGGGCTTGTGCTTACTCACTGATCTGCACTGAACACTTTCCCTTGATACCCTCTCGAGAGGGACCGGGTCTCCGGGAGCAAGGTAGGCACGGGTGGGCTTGTGCTTAGTCCCCGGGAGCGAGGTAAGCACGGGCGGGCTTGTGCTTAGTAACCGGGAGCGAGGTAAGTGCGGGAGGGCTTGTGCTTACTCACTGATCTGCACTGAACACTTTCCCTTGTTACCCTCC
>NW_006925663.1:10144-10883 GCF_000298275.1 Orycteropus afer afer | reverse complement strand
ATACCATTTGACCCAGTCATCCCATTACTAGGTATATATCCTAGAGAGGTTGAGAGCCAGGGCAGGAACAGATACATGCACACCCATGTTCATTGCAGCACTATTTACAATAGCAAAAAGATGGAACCAACCTTCGTGCCCGTCAACAGAAAAGTGGATGACCAAACAATGGTACATACACACAATGGAATGCTATGCAGCACTAAAGAATAATGCAGAGTCTGCAAAACACCACGTAACATGGATGAACTTGGAGGACATTATACTGAGTGAAATAAGTCAATCACAGAAGGACAAATATAGTATTAATTCGTTGTCGTGGAGGGTCAAGGAAAGGTTTATATATGGACAGAAACTTTCTTTGTTGGTTGCCAGGGGTGGGAGGGGAGGGAGGGAACACTGCAAAATAAATAAATAAATAAAAATGCATTGACCCATGTCACTTAAGTTTTGTGTATTTCACTGTATATAAATTATATTTGAATAAAATGCATTTTTTAAAAATTAAACATTTATGTGCATCAAAAGACTTCACCAAAGGAGTAAAAGGAAAACCTACAGACTGGGAAAAAAATGGTGATGCATATCATACCCAAGACTAATCTCTAAAATTTATAGAAAAGTTGATCACCTCACCAAAAAACAAAAACAAAAAAAGGACAAAGACAAACAATCTAATTGAAAAAGGGACAGAAGACATGAAAAGACACTTCACCAAAGAAGACATTCAGGTGGCTAA
>NW_006925663.1:6199-9364 GCF_000298275.1 Orycteropus afer afer | reverse complement strand
AGGAAAAGGTAATATACAATAAGAGGGAGGTTAGCACAAAATGATCAAGGCAGTGGAAGACACAGATGGAAGCATAAGAGTTAAAGGCAACAAACATAATCATGCAATAACAGTAACAACAATAATCTATGAGTGGATACATAGATAGATGGTCAGTCTTGACAAGGGTGGGAAGTTGAACGGGATTATCTATTCTGACAGTAATACATAGGTTTGACAGAGGATATCTCTACCTACGAATGTCACAAAATTGATTGTGTATGGATTGTTGAATGAAAAACCATTTTGCTCTGTAAACATTTACCCAATTCACAATTTAAAAAAGAAAGAAAAAAGACTAGGTAACATAAAGGACTAGTGAGGTGTTCGGAAATACTGTGTTTTCTTCACTTCAAGTGGTAAACTTGAACTCTGGGATAGGCAGGCAGGGAATGGAACAATGGAAGATGTATATTGCTTCAGATAAGTGATTGGTTGACAGAATTCAGCATTTACACCCACTTATCCTCCTCTCTCACAAGCAAGTAAAATCTTGCTGAAGATAATTCAGAAACAGTTGCAGCAGTATATTGACAGAGGACTTCCAGAATGCAAGCTGGAATCAAAAGAGGATGTAGAACAAGGGATATTATTGCTGATGCCAAATGGATTTTGGCTGAAAGCAAAGAATACCAGAAAGATGCTTACTTGTATTTTATTGACTATACAAAAACATTTGATTATGTGGATTGTAACAAATTATGGATAACATTGAGAAGGGTGGGAAATCTAGAACACTTAATTGTGCTCATAAACAACCTGTACATAGACCAGGAGGCTGTTTTTCAAATAGAACAAGGGGATATACTGCATGGTTTAAAACCAGGAAGGGAGTGTATGAGGGTTGCATCCTTTCACCATACTTATTCAATCTGTATGCTGAGAAAATAATCCAAGAAGCTGGACTATATGAAGAAGAGCATGGCATCAGGATTGGAGGAAGACTCATTTACAACCTGCTGTATGCAGACGATACAACTTTGCTTGCTGAAAGTGAAGATGATTTGAAGCACTCACTAATGAAGATTAAAGACCACAGTCTGCACTATGGATTGCACCTCAACATAAAGAAAAGGAAAATCCTGATAGCTGGACCAATAAGCAGCATCACAATAAATGGAGAAAAGATTGAAATTGTCAAAGATATCATATTAGTTGGATCCACCATCAAGACCAATGGAAGCAGCAGTCAAGCAATCAGATGTCATATTGCACTGGGCAAATTTGCTGCAAAAAACCTCTTTAAAGTGCTGAAGAGCAAAGATGGCTCTTTGAAGACTAAGGTGCACCTAACCCAAGCCTTGGTATTTTCAATAGCTTCATATACATGTGAAATCTGGATAATAAATAAGGAAGACTGAAGAAAAGTTGATGCTTTTGAGTTGTGGTGTTGGCGAGGAATTCTGAAAGTACCATAGACTGCCAGAAGAATGAACACATCTGTCCTGGAAGAAGAGCAGCCAGAATGTTCCTTGGAAGCAAGAATGGCCAGACTTCATCTGACCTACTTGGTCATGTTGTCAGAAGGGGCCATTCCCTGGAGAAGGATATCATGCCTGGTAAAGTGGTGTGTCAATGAAAAGGAGGAAGACCCTTAAAAGATGGATTGACCCAGTGGTTGCAATATTGGGCTCAAGTATATCAAGGATTGTGGGGCTGGTACAGGACTGGGTAGTGTTTCGTTCTGTTATGCACAGAGTCACTATGAGTCGGAGCTGACTCTATGGCACCTAACAACAACAAGAATAATTATCTTCCCTCTTTATTAAATGTTCTTTAAAATAGTTTCTTCTAATTTAATCCTGATAATCCCAAGGAAGAACAGGAGCACCATGAAGAGTTACAAAATGTTTGCTGCTGCATGCTGTTGAGTTGATTCTAACTCATAATGACCCTATATGATGAATAGAATTGCCCTATAGGATTTCCTAGACTGTAATCTTTACAAGAGCAGATTACCAAATCCAGGGACTCTTGCTTGGATGCTTACATCCTTTGGTTCTAGTAGGTGTTGGGTTTACGGCCCTCCTAGGTAATGTGTTAATAGTGCATTATCTTTTTAGAGGAAATGTGAGCCTGATTCAAAACACTGAATTAAATAGTGGCATTTCTGGTATTGTCTGGGTTGTGGAGAAATCTTTGGTAATGAGATTTTCCTGGACAAAGGGATCTTCAGTTCTGCCCCCCCATCAGGTGGCATCAGCAGCCTCCAGCTCCTCTGCTCCCCTGCGCCATTGCAGGTTTTATCTTTCCCTCCACCTTTTGTCCTGTACTGACAACATCCACTCATCAGTGGCAGTACTCTTAGTGGCAGGGATAGGGGATAGGGAGTGGAGATGCATGCTCTCCTAGGATGGGCAGGTCAGAATTCCTGGGGAAAACACTGGTAACTTGAACCCCTCCCCCATGGTGATTCTGGTTCCCTGCAGGGTGCAAGCCTCCTACTTGGTAATCACTACAGGGCTTAAGGCTCTGAAGCACATAACACACAGGTCCAAAATTGGACACATGTTCTAGAGCTGTTTCTCCACCCAACTTGGACCCAAGTCTCTCAGACAGATGATGTCAATACAAGTGGAGAGGAAACTTGTTAAATTCTGCACTCTCACTGGCCCAGAAAATTGTTCCCAGAGCCCTCAGGAACTGCTGGTGGGAATATAGACTGGGCCAGCCATTCTGGAAAGCAATTTGGCAGCACATAGTGAAATTAAGTACGCCTACACCCTGTGACCCAGTCTTCCCTCTTTGGATCTGCACCCCAGAGAAACCCAGGCACAGGCCCATAAAAGGATGTGTATAAAGGTGTTCATTGTAACACTAGGCATGGGAATAATGATGATGATAATAATAATGATAGCTAATACTTACTGAATGCTTGTGTGTGTTAAATACTTTACGTGTTCTCAATACACTATGTAAATCCAAAAACTATGCCATCAAGTCAATTCCAACTCATAGCAACCCTGTAGGAGAGATCCCAAGGCTGTAATCTTTATGGAAGCAGACTGCCGCATCTTTCTCCTACAGAATGGCTGGTAGGTTGGAACTGCTGATCTTGCAGCCTCATCCTCCTATGCACTCACTATTAACACATTACCTGGGAGGGCTATAAACCCAGAATCTACT
>NW_006925663.1:5014-5904 GCF_000298275.1 Orycteropus afer afer | reverse complement strand
TCATCAAGCACACAGATTAATCTTAAAAGTATAGAGCTGAGTCAGTTAAAGAACTAACAAAGATAATAAGTTGCATAGTCTACTAACATTCCCTTAAAATATGCACTTAAAAATGTATAATAAGCAATACCAGAAATGAAACCAAACCATTTGCTGTCAAGTTGATTCTAACTCATGACAATTTCGTATGTTTCAGAGTAGACCTGCACAAAGGGTTTTCAATGGCTATGACCTTTCCTAAGTACATCACCAGGTTTTTCTTCCAAGGTGTCTCTGGATGGATCAAAACCACCAAACTTTTAGATTAATAGCTGAGTAGTTAGCCATTTGTGTCACTGAACAACATCATAAAAATTTCCAATATGTTAATATCTACACACACCCAAGGATGTAGCCACACACAAGCCACCACAATACAATAAACTGTCAAACAGGTGAGATCCTAAAAGACCATATGGATGTACACTTTCTACTGTCTTTATCACTAGAGGTAGAAAGAGGTCTGCCAAGTGTCAGAGAAATTTTTTTGGGTGCAAAAAATGAAAGATGTCCAAATGCTCATAATAGTCCTATCCTACGGCTTTGAACAGGCCATTGCTTTACCCTGGATAGTCTTCTTCTTTCCTTTCCAGCTCACTAGACCTGTACTGTCCTAAATGTTGGCCACTGGCCACATGTGCACTTGAAACAGATATTTGCTATAAGTGTAAAGGACACATAGAATTTCTAAGACTAGGTATGTAAAAAATATGTAACATATGTTATCAATAATTATTTTTATATTTACCACATGTAGAATTGATAGTGTTTTGATACATTGGGTAAAAATATAATACTAAAATTATTTTTGCCTGTTTCTTTTCACTTTTTCATATGTGGGTACTTAAAAA
>NW_006925663.1:2452-4258 GCF_000298275.1 Orycteropus afer afer | reverse complement strand
CTTAGTTGTTTTTTCTTTCTTTTTGTCAGAAGAATGAACAAATAAGTCTTAGAAAAAATATAACAAGAATGCTCCCTAGAAGAGAGGATGACGACGCTTTGTTTTGTCTACTTTGGACAAATCATCAAGAAAGACCAATCACTAGAAAAAGACACCATATTTGCTAGGGTGAGCAAATTGTAGGTCAGCAAAAGTGAGGGAATCATTCAGTGAGATGGATTGACACATTGGCCTGAACAATGGCCTTAAACATATCAAAGATCGTAGAGGTGGCATAGGATCAGGCAATGTTTCATTTTGTTATACATAAGGTCTCCATGAGTTGGCACTGACTCCATGGCAACTCTCTCGTATCTCTAGTGCTGTTATAATAGAAATACCACTAATGGATTGTTTTAACAAACAGGGATTTATTATCTTATAGTTTAGAAGGCTAGACATCCAAATTCAGAGTGCCAGCTCTAGGTGCTAAGTGAAGGCCCCAGACCTTGGCACCAGCTCTGCCTCCTGTTTCAGGTCCACTAGAGCTGGAAATTTTTCTGACTCATGCAGCTGCTGGCTGCTAAGGATGACAAACCCAAGATTGACAGATTAAATGGCACAATCTCAAGGTCAGCAGGCAACATGGCAGACCATTAGTTCAAGCTGAGGAACAATCTCACAATTGGCAGGGAACATGGCAGGACAAGACTCAGCCTAATGCAGAGTCCAGATGTGTCAAAAGCTAGAGACATTCCTCAAAGTTTCTCCTTATATACTGGAAGCACACCACAACGTGAAGGCAACCACTTAGCTGCTCACAGCAGATTTCACCATGGAGGTGATTACAATTTCATCATGGGGAATAACTACATGTAGCTGCTCAGCCACTCAAAACCAAGGCCCAGCCAAGTTGACACATAACCTTAACTACCACAGCAACTAACAATTAGTATCTGGACTTGCTTCATTGGGAGGTGCAAGGCCCGGATGCAGTCTCATCACCTCTGTAAGTCTTTCCTCTGCTCCTCACTGCTTCAGTCCTCTTTCCTGAAGGATGCTTGGCTTGTGGCTCTCTTTTGCCACTGAGCATGGTTGGGTTCATGCTGTGTAAGTTATTTCATTAATTCAGAGTCTCACACAGAGTCATTCCTTAATAGCTCTTCATTGCCTGTCTGATCTTTCTGCTTATGCTCAGACTTCATGGGGGAGATGAGGCTTCTCCTGCAGAAACACTGCTCAGTTACAAGTCATCTGGCACTGCTGGCCAGCACACATTTTACCAGTTACTGTAATGCAGTTCTTTTTTTGGGCAT
This sequence comes from Orycteropus afer afer, assembly GCF_000298275.1. NCBI lineage: Eukaryota > Metazoa > Chordata > Mammalia > Tubulidentata > Orycteropodidae > Orycteropus > Orycteropus afer. The sequence goes on along the minus strand of NW_006925663.1, from coordinate 2,963 downwards.
GGTAAAAGGGACAGGTTCAGCTATTTTTATAAGTTTTTTTAATTGCTGCTTAACATACACACAGAAAAATATAATATGTGTGCCATAAAATTAAGAAATGGAACATGGAAATCATCCTAGAAGCCTCCCTCATGTCCTTGTCAATCACCTTCCCATCCCCTAAAGATAAGCACTTTCTTAACATACATCACCACAGATTGTTTTTGCCATTTTCACTTAATGCAAATGAAATCATACTCTTGTGTTTGACTTCCTCTACTCAATGTTAAGTTTTTGAGACTCATTTACGTGTTGTGTGTAGCAGTAGTTTGTTTCCATTTTTGAGTAATATTTAATATTAATGAATCTATTACAATTTAATTATCCATTATGTTGTTAATGGGTATTTGGGGTGTTTTCAGTTTTGAGTTTTTTTGTGAATAATGATGCTATGACTATGGTATGTGCAGTTGTTGTTGTTGTTATGTGCCATCGAGTCGACCCCGACTCACAGCGACCCCTCCTTGGGTTT
>NW_006925663.1:0-1752 GCF_000298275.1 Orycteropus afer afer | reverse complement strand
AGCAGCAGAGAAACCATGGCAGCAGAGACAGCAGAACCTGAAGACTATCAGGAGATGGTATGGTAGGCTCACCAGCCTGAAGAGCAAGAAAGTTGAGAGCCTTTCAGCTGAGGTTTACTGGAGCAGTGGGTTGCCTCTGGCCACATATTGGCAGAGCTAAAGGAGTTTTGTAACACTTACAAGAGCACGACAGAGGCTGGGCTGAAGGGCCAAGGGCTGAGAGGCCAGAGTCAGGATGCCTGTGGGCATAGCTGAGGAGAGGCCATTCTGACTGAAGAACTATTTTCTGATTCATTCCACACTGAATTATAACCTATTACTTTCCTAATAACCCCCAAAATTGTGAATATTGTCTGAGTTCTGTGTGACCATTGCAATGAATCATCAAAGCCAGCAGAGAAGTAGAGAGTGCTGTGACAGGGATAGCTGGTGTCAGATTTGGTAAAAAGTTTGGAGAGATGAGATATATCTGACCTCTGCCTCACAGAAACCAGCCCTGAGCTGTTAATGCTGATAGTGATTCTCTCTCCCCATTGTGAATTTAGATGAAGAGGTTGGACACCCCCGCCATGCCATTTTTACACAACTTCAACCAAACTCTCTTTGTGAGGTTTCTCTGCTGTGAAGAAGTGTGAGAAAATAGTCAAAAGTATGCAAATGAGGAGAATTAGAAGAGATGCTGTGGCTTTAGCCTTTCTAAGATACTGACTGAAATCAAGACACAGCGTGGTGAAGAATCTTGCACACACTCCCTACGCAATTTAGAGAAAACCATGTGGTACATGTGGTTTAAAAGGACACTTCAAGAGGAAAGACTGTTGCAGCTGTAGATGGCCAAGAATACAATAAAGTTTTCTCATGTCTGAATTATGGCTGTTTATCAACATCAAACTGTAGACTCTGTCTATGTAGAGCATTCTTATTAACATAAATACTCCAGAGCACAGACTCTAACATAGGAACACATTTAAAAAACAGGTGGATTGATTATACTTCATTAAGTACACCCAACCCAGGAAAAAAAGTAGAAGTCTACTGTTTTTCTTGATTTTCTTCCTGTGGACATTCACCTACATTTGCATTTTCCAAGAAAACTCCTTCAGAGCAAAGATGTAGATTCTATGCCATTCATGTCAAAGTAGTCTTGGTGGTACAGTGGTTAAACACTCAGCTATTAACAAAAAGTCAAAGATTCAAATGTACCAATAATTTCACGAAGGAAAGATGTGGCAGTCTACTTCTGTAGATTACAGACTAAAGATGAAACCAAAAAAAAACAAACACACTGCCACTGAGTCAGTGTTCACTCAGCAACCATGTAAGTTTTCCAAGGCTATAAATCTTTATGGAAGCAAGCCATTTCCTCTTTTTCCCACAGTGCAGCTGATGAGCTTGAACTGCTGTCCTATTTGTTAGAAGCTGAATGCCTTAGCCACTGCATCACTGGACCTCAGCCTTGGAAATCCTATGGAGCAGTTTTACTCTGTCCTATGGGGTTGCTAGAAGTTGGAATAAACTCAATGGCAATGGTTTTGATTTTTTTGGTTTTATGTCACAGGCAGTAATTGGGTCACTTTTAGGGTTTTAGGAGCAGATGGCATCAGGGATAGGCAAATGTGTATGTGTGGTGTGGTGTATGCAGTGTATGTGCATATGTGTATGAGTTTGGCAGGCTTGTGAAGAGGTCTAGTCTATTTCTGGCATCCATCAAAGCACTCACCTACCCCATCATTGTGCTATCCCTTCCTTCAA
>NW_006925662.1:10121-10745 GCF_000298275.1 Orycteropus afer afer | reverse complement strand
ACGAGAATAGATGCAGAAAAGAGATGAATAAAGTTTACCAGGAACAGGAAACCAGAGGACGCAGTGATCAGGAGATCAGAATTTGTAGACTTCTTAAGGAGGCCCTGGACATTGCATAGTACGTAGGGCAGGGATAAAGCCAATTTACAAGATATTAAAAGAGAAGTTGACACCAGGAAGCTGGTGGGCTTGGGGAACCCCAACTAGAGACATCTGAAGAATGAGTACTCTGCAATTCTCAGTCTCTAGTATCACGGTAGTAGGTTGGCATTTTGTTTCCAACTCTTCGCTCTCTTCCTGTCTGTGTCCATGTGAATTTGCAGAACACTGAAATGGGTAGGGTATAGTTGCCTGTCCCACTGATGTTGGGCTCAGCAATATTGAAAGATTTTATGGGCAAACTATTGAATGATGCAGGAAATATCAAGAGAAGATGGAAGGCATACACAGTCACTGGACCAAAAAGAATTGGTTGATGTTCATCCATTTCAGGAGGTGGCATATGATCAAGAACCAATGGTATTGAAGGAAGAAATTGAAGCTATACTGAAGAAATTGGTGAGAAACAAGGCTTCAGGAACTGACAGAATACCCATTGAGGTGTTTCAACAAATGAATGCTGCA
>NW_006925662.1:7053-7746 GCF_000298275.1 Orycteropus afer afer | reverse complement strand
TGAGCTGCTCTTTGAAATCTTCTGTTCACATCTTTTATCTTGTCATTTTTTCCATTTACTTTCATTACTCTCCATTCAAGAGCAAGTTTCAGAGTCTCTTCTGACATCCATTTTGGTCTCTTCTTCCTTTCCTGTCTTTTTAATGACCTTTTGCTTTCTTTGTGGATGGTTTTCTTGATGTCATCCCACAATTCATCTGATTTTTGGTCATTGACACTCAATACATCAAATCTGTTTTTCAGGTGGACTCTAGACTCAGGTGGGATATAAGCAAGGTCACATTTTGGCTTTTGTGAACTTCTTTCAATTTTCTTCAGCTTCAACTTGGACTTGCATACAAGCAATTATGGTCTGTTACACAGTCAGCTCCTGGATTTGTTTTGGCTGAAAATAGTGAGCTTCTCCATTTCCTGCCTCTTTTCACAGATGTAGTCAATTTGATTCCTGTATTTTCCATCTGGCAAGGTCCATGTGTAGCCACCATTTATGTTGTTGAAAAAGGTATTTGCAATGAATAGGTTGTTAGTCTTGCAAAATTCTATCATGTGATCTCCAGCATCATTTCTATCACCAGGGCCATATTTTCCAACTACCTGTGATTCTTCCTTTGTTTCCAACTTTTGCATTCCAGTCACCAATAATAATCAATATACCTTGACTGCATGTTTGGTCAATTTCAGACTGCAGAAGTTG
>NW_006925662.1:4158-5262 GCF_000298275.1 Orycteropus afer afer | reverse complement strand
AATCTCCTCCACAATGAAGAAGAGGAACACTTCTCTGTATACTTCATGAAGTCATTAAGTCTTTATTATCCCAATTGCAAAACCAGACAAAGAGATTATAAGAACACTAAAAATCAATCTCTTGTTAATATAAATGCAAAAGTCCTCAAAAAAAATACTTGCACATTGAATCCAAGAATATGTAACATGAATAATACATCATGACCAATTTGGTTTATTCAAAAAGGCAAAATCTAATTGAGATTGAAGAATCGATCAATGTAATCCACCATATCAACATATTAAAGAAGAAAAAAATATATATGACCATATTAAAGCAGAAAAGTCACTTTAAAAAATTAAATATCTGTTCATAACTTAAAAAAAGAAAACTAGGAATACAAGGAACTTTCTTAACCTGATAAAGAGAATCTATGAAAAAATCTATAGTTATAGTTATAACTGACATTATACTTAAAAGCATTTCTGCTAAAATCGGGAACAAAGCAAGGATGCCTACATTCACTACTGTTTTTCAGCATTATACTAAAAGCTCTAGCCAGTACAATAAGGCAAAAATAAATAAATAAATAAGACATACACATTGGAAAGGGAAAAGTAAAACTGTCCATATTCACAGATAAAATGATTGTCTATGAAGAAAATCTCAAAGAATCCATGAAAGATCTCCTAGAACTAAGAATTCCTAGCAAGGTCATAGGCTACAAGGCCAATATGCAAAAGTCAACCATATTTCTATGTAATAGCAATGAAAAATTGGAAATCAGAATTTTAAAAACAGTAGTATTTACAGTAACCCCAAAATTAGAAGTACTTATCTATAAATTTAACAAAGTACATGTAGGATCTATATGCTGAAAGCTACCAAAACATGTTAAAATAAATTTTAAAAAAAGTCCTAAATAATTGGAAAGATATACCATGTGTATGGATGAGAAGACTCAATGTCATTAAGATGTGAATTCTCACCTAAATCAATCTATATATTTAATGCAATTCAAACCAGATTTACAGCAAAATATTTGGTTAAATGTAGACAAGGCAATTCTAAAATTTATATGGAAAGGTAAAGTAATTGGATTAGTAAAACATTTTTGAAAAATA
>NW_006925662.1:0-1055 GCF_000298275.1 Orycteropus afer afer | reverse complement strand
AGGCAATTTTTTTGTTGTTAAAAATATAATAATTGAAACAATAAGATACAAAAATATATAATTGTATAAATCAAATCAAAACCACTGCCATTGAGTCAATTCTAACTCTTAGTGTCCCTTGAGGACAGAGTAGAACTGTCCCATGAGGTTTCCAAGGCTGTAAATTTTCACAGCAGCAGACTGCCTCATCTTTCTCCTGGGGAGTGTCTCAACTGTTGCAACAGCTGAACTTTTCATTAGCAGCTGAATGCTTTAACCACTGAGCCAGCGGAGCTCCTTGTAACTGTATAAATAACTGCATAATTGTTATTAGCTGCCATCGAGTCAGCTTTCAACTCATGGCAACTCCATCCACAGCAGAATGAGATGCTGCTGGGTTCTGCACCATTGTCATGATCAGTTTTGGGTCATACCATTGGAATCCATAGGCTTTTCATTGGTTGATTTTCAGTAGATCATCATGGCTTTCTTCTTAGTCAGTCTTAGTCTGGAAGCTTTGCTAAAAACTGTTTAGCAGGACTTCTGGTAAGATGGTGGAATAGGCAGACAAGCTACACAGACCCTCTTCAACAAAGAAAAGAGAAACCAATTGACAGATACAAAAGATAATTCTGGAACCCTGAGCTTTGAAAGAAAATATACAGAAGTGGATTAAACACCAACATGTGGAAAAACCTGAACAAAAACAGTGAGTATGGAGACAGTTGGAGCAGTGGACTGTCAGCTACTCTGAAGGAACTGACATCCTAAATATTTCCAAGTGGTGTTGGGACCTGAGAATTGACCTAAAGATCAGCCCTGGTCACCAAGGGCTTCAGGGACTACTACACTGGTGCCCTATGACTAGGAGTGGAAACAGCAAGGAGGGAGGAGACAACCTGAGCTATGGACTTCCAGCTGTCCAGAGGATACAGCCATTTTGATTGTTCACAAGCCGGATCATTTTGGAGATTTAAAGTGACTCCTCGGAAGGAAGGTTGGGCAATCCTACTTCCATAGTGATACTGCCTTGGAAACCCAAGGAGGGGTCGCTATGAGTCGGGGCCGACTCGACG
>NW_006925661.1:7500-9949 GCF_000298275.1 Orycteropus afer afer | reverse complement strand
CATATAGTCCGGAATGCAGTTCTTCCAGTTTGTCCCTGGGATAGTATTACAGGTAGGCCACACCCCTGAGGAAACTCCCCCTAGACTGACCGGCCGCTTAGGATGCAGTCATGTGATCCATCATGGGAACCACCACTCACAAGTGGAGTCCAGCCAAGTTGACACATCTTCAACTATCACACGTGGCTTCCAGCCTAACAATAGACAGGCATATCAGTTGAGCATTTACCTGAGATAGATACACTCCATGGAGAGAATAAGCATGAGAGAAAGAAGGGCTGCTCAGGCACAGGGAGACAGCTCAGGGGATAGAAGTGTATGGAGAAATGGACACAAGGAAGAGGTAACTATTGGGAGGAAGTGGGAGGAGAGATGTTGCATTATGCTAAATTGTGGTCAATGTCATGAGACAAAGTGTATGTGAACTGCTGTATTGAAAGTGTATTTGCTCTGTAAATTCTCACCCAAATCACAATTAAAAAAAAAAAATCTGATGAGTTTTTACAAGTATACATAACTGCATCCAAATCAATTAAATTCACTGCCATCAAGTGAACTCTGACTCGTAGCAACCGCTATTGGGTTTCCAAGGCTATAAATCTTTATAGAACCCTCATTCTTCTTCCATGGAGGAGCTAGTGGGTTCAAACCATCAAACTTTTGGGTAGCAGCCAAATGCCTTAACCACTACACCAGAAGAGCTTCTACATACATACTGTCTTAAGGCTGTGAATTACAATGACTGAGAGTTTTTTTCTATGCAATTTTCTCTATGGCTTTTATTTAGTTTTTATTAACTTTTTATTGTGATTTGGGTGAAAGTTTAGAGTAAATTGGTTTTCCATTTAACAGTTCATACACATTTTATTTTGTGACACTGATTGCAATCATTTCACATACCTATAATTTGCTATCCTTGGTCTTAAAAATGAGTAATGAAAATGGCAGTGTGAAAACTAAAAGTAAATAAAAAATGAATAAAATTAAAATATTGAGGAACAAGAAAAAGGAGGTAGAACAACTTTATGGCTAGCAAGGGATTTAGACTTAATGTTTTATCAATATCAAAACTATTTTATCAATGACAGATATGTTCCTGATTTCCTTATTAAAAATTTATTGCAATCTGTTTATGAATTCTAACATTTCTCGTGGCTAAATCTTTTGGAAATTTTAACCCTTGTCATAAGAATGACCCTCACTCTTATAGGCCTTAGCAGATATAGACTTACAAACAGACCTGTGACCCAAGGAATTCAGCTGCATTAGGCAACCAGAAAGTACTAGGAGACATTTTAAGCTCTCTCAAAGCAGAATGGCCCATAATAGAGTCAAGATGAACTTAATACTCTAAACCCTTGCAGCAAAGAACATAGCCATTATCAGGGACACGAAAGAGGAGGAACCCTAAAAGTGGGTCACTTAGAATGCTCCTAGCCTAATGGAATCATTTGGTCAGTTCATACCAGTACATCAGACACGAAGTTTAAAATAGAGGCCAACTTCTTAAAAGTCCATAAAGCTGAAAGCCTCAAGATTGGAAAACTAACACCAGGAGGATCAGATCCTCTCTCCCTGAGGCAGAAAAGCAGAAACTGTCCTTCAGAATCACAGCTACATTGTCCAGAAGATACACTATCTTGCATTCAAGCAAGAAGATACGAAATGCTCTTACATTTACATAATGAAATATAATTCTTGTCCTTATAAGGTTCCCAAAGCAATGATTCTTCACTTGTGCAGGGAGGAAGCTTATTAATAAATATACACCACCCCCTTCCTTCAACCCAACTGGATCATTGGGTATAATGAACTAAGTAAAGAAACATTAATAATGAGAATGTCCTGGGCATGCAAAAATCATAGAGCTGTGTATACACATGAGCAAACACATTCACAAACTATAGTTCTAGAACTATGCTGTCCAAGAGATATATGAAATATATGAGCCATATATGTAATTTAAAAATGTCTAGTAGCTAATAAAAAAAATTTTCTAATAGCAGTAAAAAGAAACAGGTGAAATCATAATAAATATCTACAGACCCAATGAAAGAGCCCCAAAATACATAAATCAGAAAAGAGTTGAAAGGGCAAACAGATGCCTCACAGCCATAGTGGGAGACTTTAATACACCACTTTCAAGGAAAGATGTAAAAACTGAGAAGAAACTCAACAAAGAAGCAGAAGAGCTAAACAATACAATCCACCAACTTGACCTTACACTCATATACAGACCACTTCACCCAACAAAAGCACAATATACATTCTTTTCCAGTGCACATGGTACATTCTCCAGAATAGAACGTATGTTAGGCCATAAAGAAAGCATTAATAAATTCCAAAACACAGAAATACTGCAAAGCATCTTCTTAGATCACAATGTTGTCAAATTAGAAACCAACAATAGGAAGATTAACAGAAAAAGTGCAAACACATGGAAACTGAA
>NW_006925661.1:5556-6401 GCF_000298275.1 Orycteropus afer afer | reverse complement strand
CAACATAATAAAGGGCATCTATGCAAAACCAACAGCCAACATTATTCTCAATGGAGAAAGACTGAAACCATTCCCCTTGTGAACAGGAACCAGACAAGGATGGCCTCTTATCACCATTTCTATTCAACACTGTATTGAAAGTCCTAGCCAAGGTAATAGGCAACAAAGGGAAATCAAAGGCACCCAAATTAATAAAGAAGTAGTCAAACTATCCCTATTTGCTGATGATATGATCATCTACCTACAAAACCCAAGAGACTCAGTCAAAAATCTACTGGAACTAATTGAGAGATTTAGCATCATGTCAGAATACGAAATCAACATCCAAAGATCAGTTGGATTCCTCTACACCAGCAAAGAGATTGCTGAAAAAGAAATAAGGAAATCAATACCATTTACAATAGCTACCAAAAATAAATAAATAAAATACTTGGGAATAAATTTTACCAGGGACACAAAAGACCTCTACAAAGAAAACTACAAAAGACTACTTTAAGAAACCATAAGAGCTACATAAATGGAAAAACATACCATGCTCGTAGATAGGAAGATTGAACATTGGGAAAATGTCAATGCTACCCAAAGTAATCTATACATTCAGTGCAGTCCCACTCCAGATCCCGTCAACATTCTTTAGGGATATGAAAAAACCAATCACTAACTCTGTATGGAAAAGAAAGAGACCTCGGATAAGCAAAGCATAATTGAAGAAGAAGAACAAAGTAGAAGGTCTCACACTCCCGGATCTTAAAACCTACTATACAGCCACATTAGTCAAAACTGTCTGGTATTGGTATAATGACAGAAACATAGACCAATGGAATAGAACTGAGAACCCAGAAATA
>NW_006925661.1:2983-4379 GCF_000298275.1 Orycteropus afer afer | reverse complement strand
TTTTTTTGGTTGGTTACCGGTGGGGAGGGGGACGGGGAGGGAATACTGTTAGACAGGTAGAGACAAGTATTGATTTGGGTGAAAAGCCCAATGTGTATGTGATCAACATGGTGGCAATGAGGTAGAGGAAGACATAGAGAGGTGCATGGGAGGTACAGACAATAAGGATGAATCCTTTTGCAATACAGTACAGCATTGTCAGTGAAGGCAAACATAGATGTATGATGGATAGATGGATGGGAACCCAAGCAACACCCCGTAAGCAGCAAGGCGGGAAAGTGGGGCAAAGAAGAGGAAAAAGGCCAGGGGGACCGGAACAGGGTGAGGAGTCAGCTGCAGGGATCCAGGTGAGGGGAGGGAACCCAGGCCATGCCCCACAAGTGGCAAGGCAGGATAGCAGGGGAAAGGAGAGGAAAAGTCCAGGGGTACCTGGACAGAAAGAGGAGTCTGCAATGGGATCCAGATAAGGGGAGGGAACCTGGCCACGCCCCACAAGTGGCAAGGCTGGAAAAAGGGGGAAAAAGAGAAGACAAAGGCCGGGGGAACATGGACAAAGAGAGGAGTCAGCCGCAGGGATCCAGGTGAGGGAGGGAACCCAGATCATACCCCACAAGCACCAAGGCAGGGAATGGAGAGAAAAAGGCCAGGGGGGCAGGAACAGAGTGAGGAGGCAGTGGCAGGGATCCAGGTAAGGGGAGGTTGGAGAGGTTTCGAACAGCTAAGAGAGACAAACTTGTCTGTCAGTTTGTCCTATTGTGGTGAGGTCTTGCTGTGAGTCTGCAGGCTGTGCCACTGGTGTTTCAAACCCAGAGGGGTGCACATGGTACACAGGTTTCAGCAGAGCTTCCAGGCTGAGACAGACTAGGAAGAAAGAAGAGGTCATCCACTTCTCAAAGAACTGGCCAGGGAAAACCTCATGAATAGCAGAGAAACAGTCTGATACATTACTGAGCAACTTTATGAATAGCCTGGAAACACTGTCCAATACAGTGGAGGAGGATGAGTCACTTAGGTTTGAAGACTCTCAAAAGAGCTGCATCATCACAGTAAAACCAGCCTTACTGATATGGATAAGGTAAAGCTTTTGAGGCCTCCGTTTGCTGATGTGGCACGACTCAAATTGTGGAGAAACAGCTGCAAACATCCATTAATAATCAGAACATGGAATGTACAAAGTATGAATCCAGGAAAATTGGAAATTGTCAAAAATGAAATGGAACGTATAAAGATCGATATCTTAGGCATTAGTGAGCTGAAATGGACTGTTTTTGGGCATTCTGAATCAGCCAACCATATGATCTACTATGCCAGGAAAGACAATTTGAAGAAGAATGGTGTGGCATTCATCATCACAAAGGATGTTTCAAGGTCTGTCCTGAAGTACAATGCTGTCAGT
>NW_006925661.1:1536-2263 GCF_000298275.1 Orycteropus afer afer | reverse complement strand
AATGAAATGTGCAAAGACCTGGAGTTGGAAAACCAAAAGAGAAGACGACGCTCCACATTTCTCAAGCTGAAAGAACTGAGGGAAAAATGTAAGCCTCCAGTTGCAATACTGAAAGATTCTAAGGGCAAAATACTGAATGATGCAGGTAACATCAAAAGAAGATGGAAGGAACACACAGAGTCACTGTACCAAAAGAACTGGTCGATCTTTATCCATTTCAGAAAGTAGTATATGATCTAGAACCAACGGTACTGAAGGAGGAAGTCGAAGCTTCAATGAAGATAATTGGCAAAGAACGAGGCTCCGGGAATTGACTGAGATATTTCAACAAACAGATGTCCCACCAGAGGCACTCACTCAGTTATGCCAAGAGATTTGGAAGATAGCTACCTGGCCAACTGACTGGAAGAGATCCATATTTGTGCCCATTCCAAAGAAAGGTGATCCCACAGAATGCGGAAATTATCAAACAATATCATTAATATCCCACGCCAGTAAGATCTTACTGAAAATAATTAAAAAATGGTTGCAGCAGTATACTGATAGAGAACTTCCAGAGGTGCAAGCTGGATTCAGAAGAGGATGTGGAAAAAGGGATATCCTTGCTGATGTCAGATGGATCTTGGCGCCAAGCAAAGAGTACCAGAAAGATGTTTACTTGTGTTTTATTGACTATGCAAAAGCATTTGATTGTGTGGATCATAACAAATTGTGGATAACATTGAAA
>NW_006925661.1:0-1421 GCF_000298275.1 Orycteropus afer afer | reverse complement strand
TATGGTTTAAAATCAAGAAGGGAGTGTGTCAGGGTTGTATCCTTTCACCATACTTATTCAATCTGTATGCTGAGGAAATAATCAGAGAACCTGGACAATAGGAAGAAGAACGTGGCATCAAGATTGGAGGAAGACTCATTAACAACCTGCAGTATGCTGAAGACACAACGTTGATTGCTGAAAGTGAGGGTGACTTGAGGCACTTACTGATGAAGATTGGAGAATGCAGTCTGCAGTATGGATTACATCTCAATATAAAGAAAAGCAGCATCACGATAAATGAAGAAAGACTGAGGCTGTCAAAGAAGTCACATTGCTTGGTTCTACAATCGACGCCAATGGAAGTAGCAGTCAGGACATTAGACGATATATAGCATTTGGCAAGTTGGCTGCAAAGGACCTCTTTCAAGTGATGAGAAGCAAAGATGTCTCCTTGAGGACTAAGGTGCACCTGACACAATCCATGATATTTTCAATTACATCATATGTGTGTAAAAGATGGACAATGAATAAGGAAGACCGAAGAAGAGTTGATGCTTTTGAGTTGTGGTGCTGGCGAAGAATAATGAAAGTACCATAAAAAGAACTAACAGATCTGTGCTGAAGGAGTGCAGCCAAAATGCTCCTTGGAAGCGAGAATGGCCAGACTTCATCTCACCTACTTTGGTCATGTTGTCAGAAGGGACCGTTCTTGGAGAAGGATGTCATGCTTGTTAAGGTGGAGGGTCAATGAAATAGGGGAAGGCCTTCAATGAGATGGATTGACATGGCGGCTGTGACAATGGGCTCAAGTATGGCAAGGATCATGGAGCTGGCACGGGATTGCGTGCATTTCGTTCTGCTGTGCATAGGGTCACTATGCGTCGGAAACGACTCGACAGCACCTAACAACAACAGATGGGTGGATAAGCTGAATTATTAGGTATGTCTATGCAGGGAAGAGTGAGCTGAAGACCATGTATAGGGTTGGCAGACAATGGTTCTACAAGTGTACTGGTATGTTCTGTAAGAATTCCCAGGTATATAGTAGAGCTGAAAAGGGGCAATGCTGTAGTCACTTCTTGGCCACAGCCAGCTACCCAGACGGAGTGAGTAGTTGGACATGTGGGGTCGGGACCATAGCTGCAAGGGACAAAAAGTTCAATTAGCATAATATAATACACAAAACATTGTTCCACATCCTACTTTGGTGAGTAGCGACTGGGATCTTAAAAGCTTGCAAGCAACATACAGTACTGCGTTGTCAGTGAAGGCAAACATGGGTATATGGGTGGATAGATGGGCGGACAGGCTGAACGATTAGTTATGTCTATGAAATGGGGAGTGTATCCAAGAACATATATAAGGTTGGCAGACAATGGTCCTATAAGTTTATGTGAATGACCAGAATTCCCAGGTATATAGTAGAGCTGACAAGGGGC
>NW_006925660.1:3782-10151 GCF_000298275.1 Orycteropus afer afer | reverse complement strand
CTCGAGTATAGCAGGCATTGTGGGGCTGGCGCGGGATCGGGCAGTGTTTCGTTCTGCTGTGCATGGGGTCACTATGAGTTGGAAACGACTCGACGGCACTTAACAACAACAACAACAATAGACTCAAACAACATATCAAAAAAATAATTCATTATGACCAAGTGGGGTTCATATCAGGTATGCAAGTATAATTCAACATTAGAAAAATAATCAATGGCATCCACCACATAAATAAAACAAAGAAAAGAACCACATGGTCATATCAATTGATGAAGAAAATGCATTTGATAAAATTCAACATCCATTCCTGATCAAAACTCAGCAAAATAGGAATAGAAAGGACATTCCTCAACATAGCAATGAGCATATGTGCAAAACCAACAGCCAACGTTATTCTTAATGGAGAGAGATTGAAACCAATCCCCTTCCAAACAGGAACCAGACAAGGATGTCCTCTATCATCACTTCTATTTAATAGTGTGTTGTTAAACAGTATTGTATTGGAAGTCCTAGCGAGGGCAATTAAGGCAAGAAATGAAAATCAAAGGCATCCAAATTGGTAAGGAAGAAGTCAATCTATCCCTATTTGCTGATGATATGATCCTCTACATAGTAAACCCAAGAGATTCAGTTAAAAACAAAACAAAACTGCTGGAACTAATTGAGAGATTTAGCATAGTGACAGCATACAAGATCAACATCCAAAAATCAGTTGGATTCCTCTACATCAGCAAAGAGATTGCTGAAGAAGAAATAAGGAAATCAATACTGTTTACAACAGCTACCAAAAAAATAAAATACTTGGGAAAAAATCTTACCAGGGACACAAAAGACTTATACAAAAAAAAACTACAAAAGACTACTTCAAGAAACCATAAGAGAGCTACATAAGTAGAAGAACATACCATGCTCATGCATAGGAAGATTGAACATTGTGAAAATGTCAATTCTACCCAAAGCAATCTATACAGTCAATGCAATCCCAATCCACATCCCATGAACATTCTTTAAGGATCTGGAAAAACCAGTCACTAACTATGTATGGAAAGGAAATGGACCTCAGAAAAGCAAAGCACTATTGAAGAAGAACAACAAGATAGGAGGTCTCACACTACCAGATCTCAAAACCTCCTGTACAGCCACAGTAGTCAAAACTGCCCGGTACTGGCACAATGACAGACACGTAGACTAATAGAACTAAGAACCCAGGAATAGATTCATTGACCTATGGTCAGATAACCTCTGACAAAGGGCTGAAATACCTTAAGTGGGGAAGAGATTGTCTGTTTAACAAATGATGCTGGCAAAACTGGATTTCCATTTGCAGAAAAATAAAACAAGAGTTGTATCTCACACTATACACAAAAACTAACTCCAGATGGATCAAAGACTTCAATGTGAAACCTAAAACTATAAAGTTCCTCAAGGAAAAACTAGGGTCAAATTTAGGGGCTCTAGTATATGGCATAAATAGACTATCAAGCATAACCCAAAATGCACAAACAGCAGAAGACAAACTAGATGAATGGACCTTCTAAAAACTAAATTTTTATGTGCTTCCAAATACTTCTCCAAAAGAGTCAAAGAGAACCTACAGGTTGGGAGAAAATATTTGGTAACCACATATCCGACAATGGACCTGTCTCTAAAATTTAGGGAAAACTCCAACACCTCAACAACAAAGAAACAAGTAATCCAATTGAAAAATGGGCAGAAGACATGAATAAACACTTCACTAAAGAGGATACTCAGGTGGCCAACAAACACATGAAGAAATGTTCATGATCACTAGCCATTAGAGAGATGGAAATCAAAACACCAATGAGATACCATCTTGCCCCAGTAGCAAAGTTCAATAAGAAAATAACAAATCCTGGTGATGAAAAGATTGGGACTCTCATACACTGCTGGTGGGACTGTCAAATGATACAACCACTGTGAAAAACAATATGATGATTCCTTAAAAATCTAGAATTAGAAATACCATTTGACCCAGGGATTCCATTACAAGGTATATATGCTAAAGAAGTGAGAGCCAAGACAAGAACAGATATATGCTCAGAGATATTTATCACAGCACTATTTACAAAAGCCAAAAGATGGGAACAACCTAGGTGCCCATCAACAGAAGAATGGATAACCAAACTATGGTACATACACAAAATGGAATATTATGCAACCATAAAGAATAATGTAGAATCTGCAAAACACCACATAATGTGGATGAACTTGGAGGACATTATGCTGAATGAAATAAGTCAGTCACAGAAGGACAAATATTGCATTAGTCCGTTATTATAAAAAGTCAAGGAAAGTTTATATATGGAAGGAAATTGTCTTTGTTGGTTACTAAAGGTAGGAGGGAAAGGGAGGTAACACTGCTAGATAGGTAAGGACAAATACTGATTTGGTTGAAGGGAAGGACAATGTAACAAACGTGAGTGATCACCACAGTGCTATTGAGGAAGAAGAGAGAGGTATATGGGAGGTACAGACAACAAAGATGAACCCTTTTGCACATACAGTACTGTGTTGTCACTGATGGCAAACACTGATCTGTGGGTGATAGCTGTGTAGTCATTAGGTATGTCTATGACCAAATATAGGGTTGGCAAACTATGTTTCTACAAGTATATTTTTATGTTCTGTAAGAATTTCCAGATATATAATAGAACTGACAAGGGACAAGGTTGTAGTCACTTCTTGGTCACAGCCAGCTACCTGGAGGGAGTGAGTAGTTGGACCTGTGGGGTTGGGACCATGGTCACAGGGAACATCAAGCTAAATTGGCATAATATATTCCACAAAAACATTGTTCCACATTCTACTTTAGCGAGTAGTTAACTGGGATCTTAAAAGCTTGCAAGTGGCCCTCTAGATGCAACAATGGGTCTTTCCTCATCCAGAGCAAAGACAAATGAAGAAAACCAAAGATGCATGGAAACAATTAGTCCAAGGGTCTGGTATACTATACAATCCTCAGACTATATGACTATGAGACCAGAAGAACTAGATGGTGCCCAGCTACCACTATCAACCACGCAGAGGGGGATCTATGTAGGAGATCCTGGATAGAGTGAGAGAACATAATCATGGGGAAAAAAAAAAGGGGGGGGGGGAGAGACCAGGTTTTCTGGTCTGATGGAGCCTGGTGAAACCCAAGAGACTATGGCCCCTAGCTGCCTGACAAGTCTGGAATTGAACCCACTCCTGTGGCTTCCAGCAAAACAAAAGACAAGCATATGAGCTGAACATTTAGATCAGGTAGATAGACTCCTTGACCCAATCAATCATGGGAGAAAAGAAAGTCAGTTTTTGCACAGGGAGACAGCTCGGGAGGTGGGAGTGCATGGGAGGGAAGGGCACAGAGAAGAGGTTAACTATGGGGAGGAAGTGGGAAGAGAGCTGTTGTGTTGTGCGAAATTGTAGGCAATGTCATGAGATAAAGGGTATGTGAACTGCTATATGGAAAATGAATTTGCTCTGTAAACTTTCACCCAAATCACAATAAAAATTAAAAAAGGGGGGGAACCAATTCATAATAGAAATCTAAAATTAATAAGTAAACCCTGACAAAAAAATTCAGCAACTAAAACAAGAAACCCAGGACCTCAGGTTTCCAGTCCAAACCCCAATAAACTGTAAATTAAAAATTTGTAAGTACTGTGAATGTGGTTAATACCACTGAATTATACATTCTAAAAATAGTTAAAATGACAAATTATATGATGTATATTTTTGCCACAATTTTTTTTTAAAGTTTGTAAATGAAGACCTATCTTCCATTTTAAGTAAGAAAATCAGTCACAACAATAAGATTCCACTTCACATCTGTTGTTAGACAACATTGAGTTAATTTCGATTCATAGAGACACCATGTGACAGAATAGAACTACTCATAAGATTTTCTACAAAAAGGAGTCCTGATGGTGCAATGGTTAAAGTTCTCGGCTACTAACCAAAAGGTAGGTGGTTCGAAACCACCAGTTGCACTGTTGGAGAAAGATGTGGTAATCAGTTTCCATAAATATTGTTGCTGTTAGGTGCTGTTGAGTCTGTTCTGACTCATAGTGGCCCTAGTACAATGGAATGAAACATCACCAGGTCCTGTGCCACCCTCACACTCGTTGCTATCCTTGAGCACATTGTCTCAGCCACTGAGTCAATCCATCTCATTGAGGGTCTTTTCTTTCACTGACTGTTTTCTTTACCAAGTATGATACCCCTCACCAGGGACTTGTCCCTCCTGTTAACATGTCCAAAGTACATGAAATGAAGTCTTGCCATCCTTGCTTCCAAGGAGCATTCTGGTTGTACTTTTTCCAAGACAGATTTGTTTGTTCTTCTGGCCCAAAAAAACAAACAAACTCATTGCTATTGAGTCAGTACTGACTCATAGCAAGCCCTCTTGTGTTTCCAAGGCAGTATCTCTACAGAAGTAGATTGCTCAGTCTTCCTTCTGAGGAGTGGCTGGTGGGTGTGAATTGCCAGACTTCTTCTGGCAGTTTTGGTATATTGACTATTCACCAACACTGTAATTCAAAAGCATCATTCTTCTTCAGTCTTCTTTGTCATTGTCTAGCTTTTGCATGCATATGATGTGATTGAAAATATCATGGCTTGGGTCAGGCACACCTTACACTTCAAAGTGACATCTTTGCTCTTTCAGAATTTAAAGAGGTTTTTTGCAACACATTTGCCCAAAGCAGTATAGTATTTGATTTCTTGGTAACCCAATGCGGCAATTCTACTCTGTCCTACAGGGTCATCATGAGTCTGAATAGACTCAATGGCAACAGGTCTGGTCTTGGTTTTTTAATCTTTGTGGAACATATCACCAGGTCTTTCTCCCATGGAGTGACTAGGGGGGGTTGAACTACCAACCTTTCAGTTAGCAGTCATTGTGCCACCAAATAGCTTTCACATCTACTAAGTGGTTGTTGTTGTTGTTGTTGTTGAGTGCCGTCAAGTCAGTTCCAACTCATAGTGACCCTATGTACAATAGAATGAAACACTGCCCAGTCCGGGGCCATACCTACAACCATTGCTATGTTTGAAGCCATTTTTGCAGCCACTGCCACTGTCAATCCATTTCATTGAGAGTTTTCTTCTTTTTTGCTGACCCTTTATTTTACCGAGCATGGTTCTGTACTCCAGGGACTGATCCCTCTTGATAACATGTAAAAACTACATGAAACATAGTCACTCCATCCTAGATTCTAAGGCATAATGTACCTGTACTTCTTCCAAGACAGATTGGCTCCTTCTTCCAGAAGTCCACAAAAAAAATAAAATAACAAACTCACTGCAGTTGAGTTGGTCCTGACTCATAACAACCCCTCCTTGGGTTTCCAAGGCAGTATCTCTATGGAAGTAGATTGCCCAATCTACCTTTCAAGGAATGGCTGGTGGGTTTGAAACACCAGACTTCTGGTCAGCAGTCAAATGTCTTAAGCACTAGTCCACAGTGTATTCAACATTCTTTACTAACAGCATAGTAAATGGATCAATTCTTCTTTGTCTTCCAACTTCTGCATGCATATAAGGTAACTGAAAATACCATGGCTTGGATCAGGTGCACCCTAATCCTCAAGGTGATATCTTTGCTTTTACTATTTTAAAAAGATCTTTTGCAGCATATTTACCCAGTGCAATATATAATTTCATTTCCTGACTGCTGCTTCCATGGATATTGATTATGTTGTTGTTGTTGTTAGGTGCCGTCAAGTCATCTCTGACTCAAAGCGACCCCACGCACAGCAGAATGAAACACTGCCTGATCCCACGCCAGCTCCATGATCCCTGTTATACTTGAGCCGATCATCGCCACCGTGTCAATCCATCTCGTTGAAGGCCTCACCCTCTTTTGTCGACCCTCCACCTTACCAACCATGACATCCTTCTCCAGTGAATGGTTCCTTCTGACAACATGACAAAAATAGGTGAGACAAAATCTGGCCATTTTCGCTTCCAAGGAGCATTTTGGGTGCACTTCCTCCAGGACAGATCTGGTAGTTCTTTTAGCAGTCCACGGTACTTTAAGCATTCTTCACCAGCACCACAACTCAAAAGCATCAACTCTTCTTCGGTCTCACTTATTCATTGTCCAGCTCTCACATGCATATGAGGAGATTGGAAATATCATGGCTTGTGTCAGGTGCACCTTACTCTCCAAGGAGACATCCTTGCTCCTCAACACTTGAAACAGTTCCTTCGCAGTTGACTTTCCAAATGCTACACATCGTCTAAATTCCTGACTGTTGTTTCCTTTGGCATCGATTGTAGAACCAAGCAATGTGAATTCTTTGACAACCTCAATCTTCTCTCCATTTATTGTGATGCTGCTCATTGGTCCAGTTGTGAGGATTT
>NW_006925660.1:0-2287 GCF_000298275.1 Orycteropus afer afer | reverse complement strand
GTGATAATTAACCCATTCTGATTGCATGTTCGGTCAATTTCAGACTGCAGAGGTTGATAAAACTCTTAAATTTCCTCATCTTTGGCTTTGGTGGTTGGGGCATAAATTTGAATAACAGTGATATTAACGGGTCTTCCTTGTAGGTGTATGGATATTATCCTGTCACTGACAGCATTGTACTTCAGGACAGAGCTTGAAACATCATTTGTGATGATGAATGCCACGCCATTCCTCTTCAAACTATCATTCTTGGCATAGTAAATCATATGGTTGTCTGATTCAAAATGGCCAAAACCAGTCCATTTCAGCTCACTAATGCCAAGGATATCAATCTTTATGGATTCCATTTCCTTTTTGACAACTTCCAATTTTCCTAGATTCATACTTCGTACATTCCACATTCCAATGATTAATGGATGTCTCCAGCTGTTTCTCTTCAATTTGAGTGATGCCACATCAGTAAATGGAGGTCTTGAAAGCTTTATCTTATCCATAGGACTAAAGCTGGGTTTACTCAGATGATGCAGCTCTTTCCCAGTCCTATTTTGAGAGCCTTCTAACCTAACCAGACTATTCATAAAGTTGCTCGGTAATGTATCAAGCAGTGCTTCTTTGCTATTTGTAAGGTTTTCCCTGGCCCATTCTCTGAGAAGTGGATGGCCTCTTCCTTCTTCCTGGTCTGTCTCAGTCTGTAAGCTGGGCTGATACCTTTGCACCATGTGTATCCCGCTGGGTTTGAAACACGAGTGGCTCAGCCTCAAAACTCAC
Source organism: Orycteropus afer afer (assembly GCF_000298275.1). Lineage (NCBI taxonomy): Eukaryota > Metazoa > Chordata > Mammalia > Tubulidentata > Orycteropodidae > Orycteropus > Orycteropus afer. The sequence continues at coordinate 1,519 of NW_006925660.1, read as the reverse complement.
ATCAACATGTCACCATGGTAGGACAAACCGACAGACAAGTTTGTTTCCCTGTTGGAAACCTTTCATACCACCCTTACCTGGGTCCCTGAAGCTGACTCCTCTCCTCTGCCCGGATTACTGAGCATTTTAATCCCCTTTTTCCAGCTCTCCCATGCTTTGGGCATGCCTGAGTTCCCTCTCCTCACCTGGATCCCTGTGGCTGATTACATTGATTATAGATCCTAGGAAAATAAAATCCTTTACAGTCTTTCATTTTATTGAAAATCTCTCTTCAATATTTTTGCCTTTTACCATGATATTGCTTATTGTCTACTTATGAATATTTTTATTTCTTTTATGCTCAGGTTTAATCCACACTGAAGGCCATAGTCTTCGATCTTCATGACTAAGTCATGCAGACTTCAAGTGTTCTTGGCTTTCAACAAGCAAGGCTGTGTTGTCTCCATATTGCAGGTTGTTAATGAGCCTCCCTCCAATTGTAACACCATGTTCTTCTTCATATAGGCCAGCTGCTTGGATTATTTGCTCAGCATACAGAATGTATAAGTATGATGAAAGGACACACAACTTTCATGATTTTAAACCATGCATATTCCCTGTTCTCTTTGAACACCTGCCTCTTGGTGTATGTACAGGTTCTGCATGAGTACGATTAAATGTGTGGGAATTTCCATTCTTCTCAATGTTATCCATAATTTGTTATGATCCACACAGATGAATGCCTTTGCATAGCTAAGAAGACACAAATAAACATCTTTCTGATATTCTCTGATTTCAGTCAAGATCCATCTGACATCAGTAATGTATCCCTTGTTCCAAATACTTTTCTGAATCGGCTTGAATTTCTAGCTTGTTGTTGTTGTTGTTATGTGCCGTCAAGTCGGACCTGACTCAGAGAAACCCCTTCTTGGGTTTCTGAGGCAGTATCACTACGGAGGTATTTTGCCCAACCTTCCTTTCAAGGAGTGGCTGGCGGGTTTGAACCACCAGTCTTCTGGTTAGCAGTCAAGTGCCTTAGGCACTATGCTACCAGAGCTCCTTGAATTTCTAGCAGTTCCCAGTAAATGTAATGCCACAACCATTTCTGAATTATCCTGCCACATTTTACTTGAATATGATATTAATAATATTCTTTGATAATATCTACATTCTGTTGGATCATCTTTCTTTGGGATGGGCACAAATATGTATCTTTTCCAATCAGTTGGCAAGATAGCTGTCTTCCAAATCCATTGACATGAACAAGTGAGTACTTCCATTGTTGAAACATCTCAACGGGTATTCCATCAATTCCTGAAGCACTAGTTTTCACCAATTCCTTCAGTGCAGTTTAGACTTCTTTCAATATCACTGGTTCTTTATCTTATGCTAGAAGACCAAAGTGGATGACAGAAGAGACTCTGAACCTTGCCCTTGAGCAGAGAATAGCTAAAGCAAATGGAAGAAATGAAAAGGTAAAAGGGCTGAACAGAAGATTTCAAAGAGCAGCTCGAGTAGACAAAACCAATTACTATAATGA
>NW_006925659.1:10730-11348 GCF_000298275.1 Orycteropus afer afer | reverse complement strand
ACTTTGTCTCATGACATTGACCACAGTTTACCACAATGCAACAGCTCCATTCCCACTTCCTCCCCATAGTTACCCCTTCCCAGTGTCCATCCCTCCATGCACTCATGCCCCCTGAGCTGTCTCCTTGTGCATAAGTAGCCCTTCTTCCTCCAATGATTGTTGTCTCCAAAGAGTGTATCTACCTAAATGTTCAACTCATATCCCTGTCTTTTGTTTGGCTGGAAACCACAGGTATGGGTTCAATTCCACACCTGAAGGGCATCTAGGGGCCACAGTCTCAGTGGTTCCACCAGGCTCTATTGGACCAGCAAAACTGCCCCCCCTTTTTTTCTTTTTCCTCCAAATGATTTTCAGTTTTGTTCCACATTGTTCTCCCTCTCTGTCAAGGATCACCTACATAGATCCCCTTCCAAGTGGATGACAGTGGTACCAGGCACCATCTAGTTCTCCTGGTCTCATTGTCTTATAGGCTGCAGATCGGATGGTGTGCCAGTCACTAGGACTAATTGTTTCCATGAATTTTTGTTTTTCTTAATTCTTCTTTGCTCTGGATGAGGAGAGACACATCATTGCATCTAGATGGCAGCTTGCTAGCTTTTAAGATCCCAGTCACTACTC
>NW_006925659.1:7522-9508 GCF_000298275.1 Orycteropus afer afer | reverse complement strand
TGTATTAATGGTCAGTTGTTATTTGCTATTTTTGGTTCTCTGTTCAAAGGATTCTCTTTAGTAAGGTTCATCTGGTTTTAACAAATTCCCGTAGTTTCTGTTTATCTGGAAATCTCCTAATTTCACCATCATATTTGAGGGACAATTTTGCTGGCTATATAATTCTTGGTTGAACATTTTTCTCTTTCAGGCTTTTATATATACCATCTCATTGCCTTCTTGCTTGCATGGTTTCTGCTGAGAAATCAGAGCTTATTCTTACTGGCTGCCCTTTGCAGGTAACTTTTTGTTTTCCTGTGCTGCTCTCAGGATTCTGTCTTTGTCTTTGGTTTTGATGAATTTGATGATGATGTATCTTTGTGGTTTTCTTTTGGAGTCTATCCTGTTTGGGGTTCATTGGACTTCCTGAATGGATAGATTCTCATATTTCATCATATCAGGGAAGTTCCCCTCCAGCAAATCTTGGACAATTTTCTCAGTGGTTTTGTTTTTCACTTTTTTTTCTGGAATTCCAATGACACGTAAGTTATTTCTTTTGATGGTATCCCACATGAACCTTAGGCTTTCTTCATTTTGTGTTGACTCTTTTTTCTGACTGATCCCTTTCTAAAGAAGTATTCAGGTATTTGTCTTCAATCTCATTAATTCTGTCTTCCATTGAATTAGTTCTACTCCTTTGCCCTTCCAATGTGTTATTTCTTTCTGACAGTTTAGTATTAATCTTCTGGATTTCTATTTGTAGAATTAGAATCATTTCTAACTTTTCATTAATTTTGTCATTTTGGTCTTGCATTTTCTTCCAAAATTCTTCTAAGGTTTTTTCTGTGTTTTCTTTGGTCTGTCTCCCAATCCTTTGAAGATACCTAGATATAATTCTTTTGAATTTCTTGTCAGAGAGTTCCAGTGCTGCTTCTTCCTCAGGGATGTGTTCTGGGTCTGTATCCTGCTCTCTTGTTTCTATCACTTTATCCTGCTTCTTTGTGTGGACTGTGATGGTCTGTTGTTTCTGAGGCATCATGGCATTGTTGTATTTAAATCTCTGTTAACTGTTTGTGAAGAGCAGCCAAGGGTGATTCAGGCTCTTCTTGGTGGTGTTTTATTGTTGGTCCTTTGGTGGAGAAGGAGGTCGTGGCTGTAGCTCAGTAAGTGAAGTTGCAGGAGGTGTGGGTGTAGCTGTGCCTTATGAGGACTGTTGTTGTCTCCCACTCAATCAGACACAAATTACAATTGAATAACCTTCAAAAAACATGTCAGTCTTGCAACTCCCAAGTGTCCTTGGGGTTGCTGGAAAGCAGAACATGTTCTTAAGCCCCAGGAATATGTGAGAGTGCTGTCTCTTTAAATATCCAAAATAATCAAGCCACTTTTTAAACCTTCAAAATGGTAGCAACCTCCAGACCGGCAAAAGTCCACAACTCAGCCCACATTTTTCTTCACCTTCTCTGTTTGTTCCCCAGCCACTATGCACAGTCCTCTGTGCAGTCCCTCGCTAGCAGCGTGATTTTTACGTTAATTCTTAAGTCCTACCACCACTCAGGAATCTCCATTAGTCTGTGCCGTTAGGATCGCTCATGACAGCTGCCAAACTGCATCTCTGTATGTCTCATTTTTTGTTATTTTTACACAAATTCTTCTGTTAGTTGGGGTTTACTCCACTTCTATATCCTTCCCTTCACGGCTCAGGGGTCCAGGATTATCTTCTGTGTCTGTGTTAATTGGTTTCACTTTTCTTTGTCGAAGAGGGTCTGTACAGTATTTCTGCCTAGTCTGCCAACTTGCCGGAACTCTGGCTCTCAGTTCTTTAGGGTGTAAACCTAGTCATGGAATGACTGGGTCAAATGGTATTTCTAGTTCCAACTTTTGAAAGAATTGCCATACTGCTTTCCACAATGGTTGTACCATTTTACAGTCCCACCAGCAGTATATGAGAGTCCCAATCTCTCCACATCCTCACCAGCATTTGTTATTTTCTGTCTTGTTGAACTT
>NW_006925659.1:4563-5087 GCF_000298275.1 Orycteropus afer afer | reverse complement strand
CTTGGGTTTTCTAGGTATAGGATCATATCATCAGCAAATAGGGATAGTTTGACTTCTTCCTTACCAATCTGGATGCCTTTGATTTCTCTTTCTTGTCTTGTGGCCCTGGCTAGGACTTCCAGTACAATGCTGAATAGAAGTGGTAATAGTGTGCATCCTTGTCTGGTTCCAGTTCGCAGGAGGAATGGTTTCAGTCTTGCTCCATTGAGAATAATGTTGGCTGTTGGTTTTTCATAGATGCCCTTTATTATGTTAAGGAATATCCCATCTATTCCTATTTTGCTGAGAGTTTTGATCAGGAATGGGTGTTGGATTTTATCAAATGCCTTTTCTGCATCAATCGATATCATCATGTGTTTCTTCTCCTTTGTTTTATTTATGTGCTAGATGACCTTGATTGTTTTTCTAGTGTTGAACCATCCCTGCATACCTGATATGAACTGCACTTGATCATGATGAATGATTTTCAGGATATGTTGTTGCAGTCTATTGGCTAGGATTTTGTTGAAGATTTTTGCATCTAT
>NW_006925659.1:2674-3167 GCF_000298275.1 Orycteropus afer afer | reverse complement strand
TTCAAAGGACTCCCTTTAGCATCTCTTGTAAGGTTGGTCTGGTTTTAACAAATTCCCTTAGTTTCTGCTTATTTGGAAATCTCCTAATTTCACCACCATCTTTGAGGGACAATTTTGCCAGTTATATAATTCTTGATTGAAAATTTTTCTTTTTCTGGGTTTTATACATAAACACCATCCCATTGCCTTTTCACTTGTATGGTGCCTGCTGAGAAATCAGAGCTTATTCTTACTGGCTATCCTTTGTAGGTAACTTTTTGTTTTTCCTGTGCTGCATTCAGGAATCTGTCTTTGTCTTTGGTTTTGATGAGTTTGATGATGATTTGTCTTGGTGATTTTCTTTTGGGGTCTATCTTGTTTGGGGTTGGTTGGACTTCCTGAATGGATATATCCTCATCTTTCAGCATATCAGAGATGTTCTCCTCCAGCAAATATTGGACAGTTTTCTCCGTGGTTTTGTTAGTCTCTTTCTGTTCTGGAATTCCAATGACAC
>NW_006925659.1:0-493 GCF_000298275.1 Orycteropus afer afer | reverse complement strand
TGCAGTTCCTGGCTAGCAGGGCTGAATTTTAGATTAATTCTTAGGTCCTACCACCACTCAGCACCCTCAAAGCTGTTTGTGCCGTGCCATCAGGATCTCTGCCAGACCGCAGCTCCATCTGTCTCCTTTTTAGGTATTTTCATGCATATTCTTATGCTAGTTGAAGTTTAGTCCACTTCTATATCCTTCTCTTCAAGGCTCCTGGGTCCAGGATTATCTTCTGTGTCTGTGTAAATTGGTTTCCCTTTTCTTTGTTGAAGAAGGTCTGTGCAGGCTTTCTGCCTAGTTCGCCATCTTCCCAGAACTCTCAGGACAGATCTTGAAAAATCCTTTGTTATGATGAATGCCACATCATTCCTCTTTAAACTGTTGTTCATGGCATAGTAGATCATATGAATGTCTGATTCAAAATGGCCAAAACTAGTGCATTTCAGCTCACTAATGCCTAGGATATCAATCTTTATGCATTCCATTTCATTTTTGACAACTTCCA